>NC_135321.1:736791-741791 GCF_048772815.1 Callospermophilus lateralis | reverse complement strand
CCCTAGGACTGGGCCCCAGCCTTTCCCAGGCCCACCTCTTCTGTCCAATGGAAGGCCTTGGTGGGGGTGGACGGAGGCGGACTACAGGCCATGTGGGTGCACAGGTGGGGACCTGCAGTCAGGATGTGACTCTTGACCTCGTCCACCCACCTGTGCTTGGCATGGTGTCGTGGGAAGCAGCCTGTCCCCATCCCCCTACTGGCACAGGACACCCAAGGAGGACCCTGGAGGGGGTGTCTCACGGGGCCCTTGAGTGCCTAGTGCCGCGGTGAGCTAGGGAAGAAGGGAAGTGAACCCTCCTGCACGTGAGAGTGTGTGCAAGAGGCCATCCGGTCGGCTCCAGAGGAAGGAGTAGAAGGACTGCCCTCCGGGAACCCGGCTGGCCAGTGTGGCTCCTTGGCTGGCCCAGGAGCATAACACAGGGAGGAGGCACCACCTTCCTGCAGCTGACAGGCAGTGCCCAAGAGGGCCCGGGACCTGGGCCAGATGGGCCTCATGCTGTCACTCATCACAGATCTCAGCACGTTTGTTAATTGTGACCGACTGTCCCGTGGGGTGTCGCCCGCTCCCCAAGGCCACCGAGTAGCTGGAAAGAGCAGCCATGCCACGGGGCCTGACAGGCGTCTCTAGTCTGCACCTGCTCAAGCACAGGCCTAGGAGAGCGTGCCGCCAGGCCATCCTGGGGAGCGAGCTGTGTCGGTGCTGTGCGAGTGTGAGTGTGGTGAGGTGTGCCTGCGTGGGTGCTGGTGCCTGTGAAAGGGAGGTGGAGTGTGGGTGCGGGTGTGAGGGACCGAGCACCTGCTTGGCTCCCGAGGACCGCTCTGCCTGGGGACCTCTCCACCTCTCCCTGCCCTCCGTGCAGCTAGGGAAGTCAGAAGAGAGGCCTCACACTGCATGTGCTCAGCAGTGGATGTGCTAGTGGCCCTCCCCGCCTTCCCTAGTCCCCGACCGCCAGGCGTGGTCACAAGGCATCTGCTGTGTCCTCGAGGCTTTGGAGAGCGTCCTCCTCCTGCTTCTCTGCCCGTTGGAGGGAAGGCAGGATTGGGAGGGCACATCTGCGTCTCTGCTCCTCACCTTGGTGTGGGCCTCACGGGGAGCAGCTCCCAGTCCCTGCAGCATGTGCCACCTAAGCCCAGGTGCCCATGCCCCACAGCTCTGCTGCGCACTGCGGGATCCAGGAGGGGCTGGGCCCAGAGGATGCGTCCCAGGCTTTTTCTTGCATTGGCCTCAGAGCCAAGGAACTGTCCCGTGGTCCTCCGAGGGACTCGAGGTCTGGAGTGTGAACCGTCCACAGCCTGGCCTATGCAGAGCAGGAGCTGCCTTAAGGCCAGCCCTCCCAGCCCTAGCCCAAGGGCTGAGCCCCAAAACCCCAGGGGGCCTTGGCCTTCTTGTGTGCTGTGGCTGACCTTGGAGGTCAGAGCCCAGAGCAGAGAGCTGTGGGGAGCAGGGTGGGCATATAGACTGTGACTGCTCCCCATGAATGGACAGCTCAGCTTGCCCCCTACAACCCAGGACTGCTGCTCTCCCCTGAAATGGTGACCACTGGGTGGCGAGTGGACCTGGGGCTTCCCTTGAGGAGCCTCCCCAAGCAGGATAGCACCACAGGGCACAGCGGAGCCTCCCTTAGGGTAGCCCCTGGGCTTTCAGACCCCGGACTCGGCCACCCAGTAGAGTTGCGCCCCAGGTCCCAGCTGGCACAGACCCAGTATCACTGTGCTGGGCAGTACGTGGCGTGGGCCCTGTTTCTCCTGGCTGCATAGCCCCCGGCCCCCTCTCGGGATGGAGTCACCCAGGGTCCCCAGCAAGGTGGAGCTGGGCTCCCTGCCCCATGTGGCCCTGCTTCTGCACCTTGAGCTGTATGCCTGACCCAGCTCCCAGAAGAAACCACACCGCTGCCTGCTGTGCTGTGGGCATGGCCGCGGTCTCCCCAAGGTGCACATGCTGGAGGCTGGTCCCCAGGGAGGCCACGTGGGCGGTGCTGGGATGGGGGGTGATCTGGAAGGGATCTCCAGGACCTCAGTTAGCGGTGAGTGTTGTCACGGAGAGTGAGCCTGAGCCAGGCACAGTGGCCAGGCCTGTAACCCCTGCTCCGTGGGAGGCTGAGGCAGGAGGATGGCAAATTCCAGGCCAGCCTCAGCAACTCAGTGAGGTTTTGTCTCAAAATAAAGACTAGCTCATGGATGGAGCCCCCTGGGTTCCGGCCCAGTCCAGAGCCAGCCTGGCCCCCAGCTCCTGTGGCTTCCTGCCGGCCTCACGCCTCTTCCCATGCCCTCCTGCAAGCCTTCACCACAGGCCTTGGCAGAGCTGCGACGCCAAGGCACCCCGCCGCAGGTGCTCTGCACAGGAAGCAGGCGGAAGAGCCACCCTGCCCGACCGCAGGCCCCTGTCCCTGAGTCGGCCTGTGTCTGGCTGCTGTCACAGCAGTGTCTTCAGGTCTGTCCCTGCTGAAGCAGGTGTCTGAGCTTCACCCTTCCCCATGGCTGGCGAGAGCCAGGGTGGCTGGTCTGCTCCACAGGTGTGGGCACCAGGGCCCTGGCACCCTGGGTGATGAACCCCTGTGGCGCGTTCCCGTGAGGTGTGTCTCTCCTCGGGCCCACACAGGGTGCACTGCCGGGCCACAGGCTGACTCCGAGTTTGGCATCAAGCGCCTGCCAGGCTGATTGCTGCAGTGGCTGGGCCACCTCTCTGGAGTCCTGCTGAGGAGGCAGACCATGGACCTAAGGAGGCCCACCAACCAGGCGGCCAGGCCCCTCAGGTGGCGGGCTCCTGATGTGTGCTGTGGCTCAGTTCTGTTCTCCGGTCAGCCTGTTGGCCCTGGCCCTCCCAGAGCTGGGCTGCTGACAGGAGCTGTAGCATGAAGCAGCCGTGCCCCCCCCCCCCCCCCCCCCCCCGCAGCAGGACTGGAGACAGCGCCTCGCACAGCCGCTTCCACACATGGAAACAGTGGCTCAGCTCCTGGTCCTGGCGTGTGACTGGCCTCTGGGCTGCGCAGGCGTCGGTGGCCTGTGGAAGCTGCCTCCAACCCGCAGGCCCGGGTGTGGCGGGGGAGTGGCTCAGCTCCTGGTCCTGGCAGTGACTCATGCTGCAGGGAATTCCCTAATGATTGGGAACATTTTTGCTTCTGGAGTCGGGCACAGCTTCCTCCTGAGGCTCCAGGGAGCTGCAGATGGGGCGGAGCACAGAACCCACCCAGGCAGCCAGGCCCTCTGCCGGCCTGCCCCTGAGCCTGGCGCACAAAGCCCACCCGGCTGCCCCCAGCAGCAGCCTGCTTCACGGAAGTGTGGTGGCGACGTGGAGGGGCTCCTCATGGTCCCAGACACGAGTGTGGGCCTCCACTTTGCCTCAGCCTCTGTCTGTGCGTGAAACCCTCCGCCATGCCCACGTTTCTAGCCTCCGGCGTGTTTGCCTTTGAAGGACCGTCCACGATCCCTCAGAAACTTGAGAGCCGAGGTCCCCTCACTGTGGGCCTTGGGCACCCAGAGCGCAGTGCCCAGGTGGCGTTCCACCTGCCTCCTGGGGTGGGCAGGCAGGCCAGAGGAAGCCGGGGGTCTTTGAAGATGCTACGTCTCAGTGGCTCCCAGGAGCTGTCGGGACGTGTTTTGTGACCTGACCCCGGTGTGTCATGGAAGCCCTGCTCCTGTGGTGTCCTACTGGCCCAGCAGCATGGTGGCCCACAGGGCTCCCTGTGGGTACACGACAGGCACCACAGGCCTGCATGGCACAGCAGGAAGTGTTCATTTCTCCTTTGTGCCCAGCACTGCAGCACCCACCTCCACACCTGCACTTTGTCTGATATTTGCCACAGGTTTGAACTGCAAAGCACACCACTGTAGCAGGCGGCCATGCCACAGGAGCCTAGTGGCATGCTGCGGTCCCTGAAGTCCTCAGAGGTGACCAGGCAACAGCATCTACCCCTGGGGCTTGTGACGTGCGACATCCCTGCCTACGCTGCAGTCCCATTCCCAGCATAGGCTGGCACCTCCTCAAAAGGTTCCTGGTGAAACTCCACTGTGCCACAGCTTTGGCCAGGCCCTGCAGACAGGTGGCCACACCCACGCTTCTGGGGCAGACTTGGCTGTGTTGCAAGAAGACTCACAAGTTGCTTTAAAGGTGCCAAGGAGGTGACGCCCTGGTCCCATGAAGGGGAGGTCTGCAGAGATGAGCAAAGGGGTGGCATCTGGCCACACAGGAGCCAAGGGCAGGAGCCCGTCTGACGCGCCTTGCGTGGGGCATCTGCACATGCGGCTGGGCCCCTGGTGCTTGTTCGCCAGGCTCTTGGGCTGCTGCTTCAGGGGCTGCAGCCGTGGGAGCACCGGTTTCCCGGCCCTGCTGTTTCCCGGGAGAGTCGGGTGCAGGTCCATGGTGATCCCTGAGCAGATGCGTCTGGTAGGGGATCTGCACTGGGCCTCAGGCGTCCCCAAGGCTGGGGTGGCCCTGGTGCAGCTGGGAGAGTCTCAGGGCGCTGGTGACTCACATTTCCATCCTCGGCCTCCGCCCTCCGCCCACTGCCTTGCCTGGCACTGAGGGAAAAGGAGATTCTATCAATAATGTAGGGTTTGTAACAGATACACGTCTTCTTCTTTGAAAATGGAGCGTAAGCAATGCTGAGGGAGGTTGCCCATAACAGTTCACCTTGGGAACTGACTTTATTTTGGAGAAGAAAAGCACCGGGGAGGAAAAGGGGCCTCTGTGGGGTGGACGTCGTCAGCTCGTGGTGACCAGCCCAGGTAGCGAGCCTGTCAAGGGGCTGGAGACACACCACCTGCCAGCTGCAGATGCCGTCCCCTGAGTGGGCCCACACCTCGTGCCAGCTGAGAACAATGCGCCCTTTCACTGAGCCTCCAGAGCCTTTTATTTTTTTAAAACATGCAAACGGCCACTGGGTAAGGTTAAAAATACCATGTGTTTTGCATTTCTGGGTCCCTGTGGCAGGAGGCCGTCACAGAAAGGCTTTTCTTACTTTCCAGTTGGTCCTCTGAGCAGAGGTTGGAGCCTGGCTG
>NC_135321.1:614458-736591 GCF_048772815.1 Callospermophilus lateralis | reverse complement strand
AGACAGGCCAGTGAAGATGCACGTGCCACAGCTGTGGTCAGTGCGTGGTGTGGTCTGTGGCTGATGTCACCAGTCCATTTCCAACCTGCGGCAACACGTGTCATCTGCCCACACCCCCCTCTTCACTGTGGGCCGCGTGCACAAGGCAGTTGCCCGTGAGCGGTTACTGCTTCTCCGAGGTGCGTCTTGGGGCTGGCTTTGGTCTGCAGTTGAGGCCACCCTCCAGCTTGATGCTGGTGTGGCACCCCCAGCCCTCTGCCTTCAACCTGCACCTCTTCCTGTAAAGTGGGCATCAGGGAGGTCTGGTCTTAGCTGGCGTGTAGACCACTGATGTTGAAAATGAGTTTTCACGCAGTTCATCAGCACCTGCCAGTGAACAGTGTGTTCTGCTGAGTCCTAGGGGAATTTGAAACACATCAGGCCCAGCAAGCAGAATTGGAAGATGTCCAAAGGCCTCCCAAGCTCTATAGCTCACTGCCCTGGCGCTGCAGTGCCTGATGGCTTTTCCATGCCAGGGGGCCGGGTGGGCTTTGCCTGCCTCCCTAGTGTGTAAATGGACATCAGATTATTCAGAAATGTCATTAGGTGAAGGGCTTTGTCCTCGTGGGCTGTCTCTGGACACTGGACAGCTGATGTCACTGAACAGGGACACTTGGGTGGTGTGCCTGGCAGACCTCGTCCTGGCGAGGTGCCCTGGCTGCCCATGTGTGTGGGCCCAGCTTACAGGTCACTGTGTCAGAATGATGGTCTCCACTGCAAGTCATGAACCCCTTCCTGGTGCTGATCACCCCCGGGAACCTTTCCTGGGTTGCAAAGGGAAGGTCCTCCTTGGCACAGGGTGGAGCCTGGTCCTGGGGATGCAGGCGCCCTTTGGAGCCAGTGTCCACTCATGGGCCACCTGAGGAGCTCCTGAGGAGGAGCCAAGGGGGCAGGCTGCGCACACCTGTGTGTGCTGTGTACCCAGCTCGAGCTGGTTCCTGTGCACTGCTGAGCACCACTCTCAACAGAGCCCGCCTTTCCAGAGCAGACCACTAGGGGTGCTGTGCCGTTTCCGTCATTGTTGAGGGCCTGTCTGTCGAGGGGTGAGCTGCAGCTGTGCCACCCAGGACGGCCCAGCCCTGCCTCCTGCCCGCTGTGGCCTGTGTAGGGAGTTTCCTTCTTGTCTCTTCTGGTCGTTCTTGTCCTCTGAGGGTGTGCTCCTCCCACCGTGGACAGGCGGCCACTGCGGCTGAGCACCAGCTGTGTGCAGCCTCTCTTCCCCAAGCCCTCCTTGTACAAACTGGGTGCTGGGACCGAGAGCAGCACCTCCTCCACCAGGAGGCCCGACCAGGAGGCCCGGGCCCAAGCACATGCCCCGGCTCCACCCTCTGCCTCTTCAGGTGGCTCTGTCTCTCCCAGGTGGTCCTCGATGAGGGGACAGAGTGCCCAGGCAGAGCAGAACCACACACCTCTTGCTTCCCCCAAATGGATGAAGTTCATAAAGCAACCGCCACAGTCCGCTTGGAGCCAGTGTGGGCCCGGGGCTGAGGCCAGGCGGGGACATCCTGCCGTCAGAGAGTCCAAGCCGGCATGGTGCTTGAGTTGCTCCTCTGTAACAGGAGGGCTGGACCAGCAGCCCGTCCTGACGTTCACGACTTATTAACACGACTCAATCAACCTTGTGACAACTGATTTCCTACAATTACTTTCACACGAGAAGTGATGCAGTGGGCTTCCTTGACCTGTCCCCTTAACCTAGACCACATGATGAGACACAGAACGAGGCCTGGCGTGGCCCTGCAGACCCGGCCTCCTGGGCACCTGGAGCTTCTGCAGCCCCCTCAGGCTGGGACTGGGCCGGCTGCTCGCCCCACCCAGTGCCCCACCCAGAGCCCACCCAGAGCCCACCCACGGCCGCTTCCCAGACCTGCCCTTGGAGGAGCTCCATTTCTGTGAAAAGGTTGTGGATGTTTATTTAAGAACAAAAAACTAAAGCCCAGATCACCAAACTGCCCTGTGCTCCGACCTGTCCCTGGGCTGCATGCCACTCTGTGCCCTTTAGCTTGGGCGAGCTGTCCCCAAGATGGCGGCCCCAGCCAGCAGCCCCTTCCCTGCTTCACTTGTCACATGGCAGGGGCTGTACCACAGGAGGAAAGGTGACTCCCGCCAGTTGACAGATGGTGGCGATCTCGTCTGAAGGCCACTGACCCTGAGTGTGAGGGCCAGCACAGCCGGAGGGTCTGCTGAAGCCCCCTCGCCACCCAGCAGCAGCCTCTGTCCTTGGCAGGTGCTCACCACACACCCTGCGGGTCTCACTCTTGGGCTAGGGGCCCAGTTCCACCAGGATCACCCAGGTTCTAGACCTCCAGGAAGTCAGCCTCCTCTGGTGAGCGAGGTCAGCCTCCTCCGGTTTGCTCTAACACACAGGCCGTGTGTGCAGAGGCCGCCGCGACTGAGGCTCTCTGGGCAGAGGGGTGGTTGTCTGCCAGAAACCGTTTGTAGGACTCGAGCTGGAGTCTCAGTCGGCCCAGGAGCCGCAGGGCGGTTTGGGGCGATGCCTCTCTACGTGAGGGTCTGATGATCTGCTTCCTCTTTGCCATGTTCTCGCTAGAACTCGCTGGTGGTGGAGATTCCACCTTTCCGCAACCAGAGAATAAGCAGCCCCGTCCAAGTCAGTTTCTACGTCTGCAACGGGAAGAGGAAGCGAAGCCAGTACCAGCACTTCACCTATCTTCCTGCCCACGGTAACGCTGCCTTTCTGACCTTAAGTGCCGAGCATGAGCAGAGGGGGTGCTTTTTCTAAAAGACGCTGTGAGAGGATGTTGCTGTGGAGACGTGGGCTGTGTGGACATGGTCGGCCATGTGTGTCTGTTAGCAGGACAAGTCACTGTCCCTGCAGAAGCCAGGAGAGCTGGCGCATTCTGGGATACTGCTGCTCATTTTGCATACCTCTTGGAACACACAACGGGAAGGCAGGGCTCTTTGGCACTCAGAGGCTGAGCTGGTCTTGGGGATGCACATCCTCAGATCCATAGGGGGGGACAGCAGAGAGGTGCAGCCACTTGGCAGGGAGCTTCAGAAACAAACCCTCTGCTCCACACAAGGCCAGCATGCGAGGCAGCTGCAGGGAGCTAAGCGGTCCTGTGCTCCAGTTGGTGCCTCTGCCCAGTCTGACTGTCCCTTCATGCACGTGGGGACTGCTCCTTTCCTCCCCAAATCAGCTTCTCTTCTCGACATCTTAGGGTGCTATCTTAGCAAAAAAAAAAAAAAACTAAAAACAAACCACTGTTTGTCACCTCACTCCCTAAACTAGTAGACAAGAAAGGAGTGACCCACGGTAGCCTGGGACTTCCTGTGTGGCCCAAGTCACTGCTCGGGCTGCCTGGGTGAGCACAAACCCATCCTCAGGTGTACCGTATTTTGGGGTAAACTCAGCTACGTCAAACATCTTTTCATATTGTTGCTTTTTAAAAGAAAAGCCTTGGAGATTCGTATGATTTCAGAGGGAGTTGTATGCTAGAAACTATCTGCAAATGCAGCCACATTGTGATCTTAGTAAGATCCAGATTACTTTGAAGGTTTCAGTTCCCTCTAAATGTGAGAGGCCCAGAATGTCCCAGTTGGTACTAATCTGGTGGCATTCACATGCCAGTCCCAGAAGTGCCGCTTGGGCTTGGTGACGTGTGGTTGCGTGTTCAGGCAGGAGCACGGTGCTGCAGGTCTGTGCTGACCTCCACCTTGGCGGCGGCTCCTCCGCCCCACTTCACACATCTGGGCAACGCATGATAGAGCATGCAACAGAAAGCAGTCTTTCTGTGAAAGTGTAGTGATTGTGTCCTAATTAAACTTCAGGCATGGTTGACCAAAAACTGAATATTTTAAGGAAAATATGGGCCTCACCAGGAGAATAGACAACAGTGGCAGCGTAGAACAAGCTTGCCTGTTCCCCTCCTGCTGCGGGTGCTGCAGGAGCTGTTGGAGCAGAGAGGCCCTCCTGCAGCACAGGCCCGGGGCACAGTGCGAGCCCCCACGGAGGCCCGGGAGCTCCACAGCCGAACCTCACAGCGTGGGCTGCCCCAGCTCAGCCGGCCAAGGCCCCACCCATGTGCCCCTGCTCCGCCTCTCACGCTCCACGCCGACATCCCACAGGCCTCCTGCCGTGGCCTGCCCTGCCCACGGCCTGTCCCCAGGCCCCTCTTCAGCATCCTCCGCCCTACTCTCCTGGACATTTGCCTCCCATACTGTGGAGCCCCCAGGTAGCCTGTGGCCCCAGCCTGGTCTCAGGGGCTCTGTCATGTTCCCGCACCGTCAGACTCAGCCACTTTAGAGAGCCTCGGTCCCCAGCAGCGCCCAGTGCCTGGCGTGGCTGGCTGTCACTGTGCTTCTTGAACTAATAAACTAGCAGATGGAGAACTGGAGCCCCTGTGTCCAGCGTCCTGTCTACCGTCTCAGGCCTCCAGCCACTGTGGGGCTGAGCGGGGGCCTTGGAGGGTGGCCTTGCCCTGGCACTGGTGCTGGGGTCCCAGCCGGGTGTTAGGCTAGGGCTGCTCGTGCTCTGCCACACTGGCAGCTGCAAACTCGAGGCTCATCCTGCGCAGGAGGAGGCTCTGCCGCAGGCAGTCGAGGCTTTAACTTGGAGGTGCCCACTGACCCGGAGGCGCTTGGTCCTGACCCTCTGCTGCTGATGCTGTCTGGTCCCCACGGGCCTCACGTCCACTGCTCTCCTAGTCTCTGCTAACAGGCAGTTCTTCCTACAGCCACAGAGCGTGCTGTGGAGGGGTGTGAGACACGGACACAAGTCCCTTCACACCCCGTGAGGTTTGTCCCCACGCAGTGTGTGGACAAACATGGAGTGCATCTCCAGTTTCCCTTTGAGGTCAGGACACGTGCGTGTGCCCTCCGGGCTGCGTCAGACACCGCCTGTCTCCCCCACTCTCCATGAGCCCTGATGGACAGCTGTGTCCCTGTGGAGAGGGTGGTAGAGTGAGCTGTGTCCTTTGGGGAGGACGGGGCAGCCGTGGCCACCAGCTTCTGCTCGATTCGAGCCGACGTCTTCTCTGCAGCAGAGGAAAGCCCAGCAGCTCTTCACCCGCCTGCACAGCTGCTGGCCTTGCCGGTCTCTTGACTTGAGCCGCTGCCATCTGCGGTGGGCCCGGAAGGACAGCCGGCCCCTCGCCCTCTGTGGGGCCAGCGTGTAGCGGGGGGGTTCCACCCAATGTGAGACGCCAGGAGGGGAATGTGCCCAGCTGGCTGGAGTCCCTGCCCTCAGCCCCAGGCCTCCCTGAGATGGCCATTGAGCGCAGGTGGCAAAACACGGGCGCAGCCGGAGAGGGCTGCGAGCTCGCGTGGGCACGAAGCGGCTTCCCAGGTCCTCCAACGTCACTGCTTCTGTGTGGCTGAAAGGAAAGTGCGCTCCTTCTGTCCAGTTGTGATTGCCAGGACGACCCACAGGATGGACGGGCAGGAGTGGCCATGGGTCTGTGCTGCTGTTCCAACTCGCCAGTCGGAAGCAGAGAGGACACCAGACCTGCAATCTCAAGGCAGAGGGACATCTCTGGTGGCTCCCACATGGGCACCCACATGGCCCTGGCTCCCGCTGGAGTGCCCTGCCCATGGTCCAGGGGCAGAGTACTTGTTTAAAATGAGAAATAAATAGCAGCATCTTGGATCTTTGAGACTGTTCCTCCCACCTGAAAGCGTGGTACTTGTTTGCCGGAAAGTGCCGCAAGGGACAGCCCCTCCACCTGGGCTCCCACGTGCAGCCAGGCGCCCACCTCAGCCCCAGAGCGCCTGCCCCTGGGCCCTGCCCTCTGCCTCTGTCAGGGGCCTCTGTGTGGCCAGAACTCCAGGAAACAGGCAGCCCTTCACAGGGCCACCTGGCGACTGGGCACGCCTGTGACTGTGGGGCAGAGAGACGCCAGGACAGAAGAGCCAGTCGGTGCAGCCGCCAGGGGAGAAGGCTCTGGACCTCAGGCTCCTCCCCACCCAGGTTCCCGCCCTCCCTGTGGGGGGTGGACCTGAGCGCACTGGAGAATTGAGCCCCATTCCTGACCTTCATGGTCACTGACAAGCCTCTGGTCATGCAAGGGGACCTCAGGCCAGAGTTGGCTCTGCCTGGGGGGAGAAGAGATCCATTTCCTGGGTTTCTTATCTGCCTTATTCAATCAGAAATGACAGTGCCGGGGGTGTCGGCAGGGTGGCTGGGGTGGGCTACGCAGCCAGGTTCTACAGCCTTTCTGCTCCCCCAGTGAGGGCCACTGGGGCCTCGAGCTGTCACGTACACCCGCTGCTGCCCACCAGCTGCCCAGCGCCAGTTCCGGGGCTCGTGCTTGCCAGGGCCACCCAGACGGCAGTTGGCCGAGTCAGGGGGCTGGCTGAGCCCACCTGCTTCATGGGGGTGATGAAGACCGGGCTGGGGGGCTCAGCCTGTGACGTGCTGGGCCCTGGCCACTGTGGAGAGGGATCGGGTGTGGGCAAAGCTGGCAGGGCAGTGCCTAGCAGGCAGACGTCCACCACACACCCTCTCAGCCCCACGTCCCTTCAGAGCCGTCTGGTCTCACCTTTCCACTGCGCTTTCCCCTGTGTCTCCCAAGTCCACTGCAAGTGAGTCCGACCCAGACGAGTCCTCCGCATGAAATCAGGGTAGACGCTTGTGACTTCCAATACTCGTTCAGCTCCCCTGGGAGGAAGGGAGACCTTCACTGCCCCGTGGCCGCCTCTCAGTCTGTGCACTGCCAGGCACCTTGGACCCTTGGTGCCAGACACAGCCCCTGGCTTCTCGCCCTGACCTGGGCCTGGAGTGAGTGACCTCCATCCTGGACGGTGGCTTGCCTGCAGATACTCCAACATCCACACAAATGCCTTCCTGGCATCAGAAGCTTTCACAGCTGGGCAGCCACTGGGCACTAGTTGGGTCATGCATGTGGGGATCAAGCCAGGCCCTCCCCAGACCTGCTGGACTGGGCCTCCAGACCCTTGTTACCCAGCCTCTTCTCTGAGACAAAGCCATGTGCTCTGTGACTCCCAGGTGACAGCTGCCTCTTTGCTCAACAGTCAGCCCCATGGCCTCCAGGCCTGGAGCCCACTTGTCAAGCTTTGGAGACAGACCATCTGTCCAGAACGTCAGGGCCTTTCTGTGCTGACCTGGCTGCTCCCAGGACTCCTCGGGGCAGAGGCTCCCCAGGCAGCCCTGGGATGCCCTCCCATCCGCCTAGTGCCAGTGCCGCAGATGAAAGTGCAGGCACCAGAACCCGTGGCCATTCTTGTGTCAGCATGGCCACTCCTCTGTGAGGGACCCAGAGGTTGTAGAGGACATGTCATCGGGCCCGGCTGGAAGCTGGGGCCTCCCTTCATTGATAAGTGACACGGGCCCTCTGCCCACAATCCCCGTCTCCTGGGCAGTGTGTGACCACGTGCCCAGGAGTGTTGATCCTGGGAACCCAGGTGTCCCAGCATTGTCCTCTGAAAGCGGAAAACCGTCCCCAGGAGGCATCCCCAAGGGCAGCTGCCCCCAGCTCCAGGCCCTGTGGGTGATGGTGCCCTCGACTCCCAAAGGCCTTGGGGTCAGCCGTGTGCTCTGGGGCCACCACGCTCAGCAGTGGGCTGGTCCTGCGGACACTCCGGAACATTCTTGCTGAGCCAGCTCAGCCCTTGGAAGCTGAGCCTCCATGGCCTGCGCAGCCTGCCCAGCAGCACGCAGTGACGGTGACTGCTCGCACACCCGCTGGCACCTTGCATTCTAGACCGGGAGATGCCTGAGGGCGGAGAACTGCCCCCGGAGAGCTGAGGACCCGGGGGAGGGAGCTGGCAGGAGCCCTGGCAGAGCCGGCCCCGAGTGAAGGGTGGGGATGCGGACCACCAAATGCCAGCAGGGTGAGCCAGTGCCAGCCAGACTCCCGAGCAGGGTGGGCTCCCAGGGAGGGAGGGTGGGCAGGGGTCTCCACCTGCCACCCCACGCCCAGACGGCAGCCTGCCTCCCAGACAGGTCCCAGGTGGCCAGCAGAGCCAGGCCGCCTGCCGATCCTTGTCCTCGGCCCCGTCTCAGGCTCTGGGCCCACGCTGCCTGGAAGCCAGCCCCTGGGAGGGCGCGTCACGTCCGGGAGCAGGGTGCAGCTCTCCAATTCCTGGGCGAGGCCGAGCCTGTGTATTTTGGCTGGTGTGGTCTGCTCCGACCATCCTCTGCCGTGGGTCTAACTAGGAATTGTCAGATCGCTGTTTGATTGGCAGCAGCTCTTCCACACCTGTGGCCATGGGCTGGCACCCACACACCACAAAACCTGCCCCTCATTCTGGGCCTGGGCTGGGCCTGGCTCCCTCACCTCGACTGACACTTGGTGATGTGGCGAATCTCTGAGCCCTCTCTGCTGCTAGGCCTGGGCAGGATCGGGCAGACCAGGGAGTTCAGCCATAGGCTTGTGTGTGCACAGCTGGGACATGAACCTCCCCATGACCCCAGAGCTGGACCTTCCTCCACACCCTGGGAGCCGCCTCCGCGGGGAAGAGCAGTCATGTTCCCCGCGGAGGAGAGACGAACTGGGCACCGCGGAACCCAGGCCCTGTGCAGCAGCCTGCCTGGGAGCGCCGACACCTGGGCTGCAGATGGAACCCGGACCCGGGAGTGTGACCTTGTGTGTCAGTCACTGTTTATGTCTTGCAGCCAAGCGGAGCAGTCTGCTCTTGTCTTCCGGGGCTTGGCCTTTGAATGGCCCTGTTGGTTCTGTACCACAGAACGTCTGTGGTGGGAAAACCCAGCTGAGACACTCATGGTCACTTGAAATGTGGGCGTACAGCAAGGGGACTAAGGGGGACTCGAGGGGACAGTGCCTTCCTGTGCACAGCACACACAGGCAGGCTTCGGCCACCTTGTCACTCATTCCAAGCCTGGGGCTTAAACAGGGCTTGTGACACTCAGCCCTGGAGCCATGGGGTCCTAGACAGGATGCCACTGCGCCCTCGCGGGCAGATTCCTGAGGACAGCAGTGTGTCCTCTCTGTGCTGCTAGATGGGAGACAAGGGCCACCTGCAGGACAGCCATCGGCACTCCTCCAACGAACAGCCCTGTCTCTAATACAGTCTCTGTGGGGTGGGCTTTAATGCCCATGGGAAGCCCCCTCTAGCTCCCAGGGTCCTGCGTTTGTCCGCCTTCTCCGGGGGTCTGGGAGTGGGTGCTGATGCCAACCAGTCTCTAGGGGAGAGGCCCGTTCCTCTTCACTCCCACTGCCTTGGCAGGTCTGGGAAACTGAGGGCGGGACGGAAGGAGCCAAGAGGTGGCCTGGTGGTGCCCGGGGGACTTGGGTCCTGGCTCTGCAGGCAGCCCCACACAGCACCATGCGTGCTTTGGCATAGCTGGCCCGAGGGCAGGCTGGTGAGAGCGCTGTCCCCCTTGGCATCTGCAGGGCGGCCTCTCTGCATCCGGGCCGTCTGCAGGGGTCAGATGCCGGGCCTCCCGGGTGGGTGGTAAGGAGGTGGAATTGTCCACGAAGTCTTGCTCACTAGAGAGTTCAGCCTCTCACATTTATTTAGAGACAGCTTAATTTTCCAAATAAAGCACTCGGATTTGCTAGGTGCTGGCACTCGGTGGAGCCAACCCCAAACTGGCATTTCCAAGGGCAAGGTGGGTTTGCCTGCCCAGAGCCCCCAGTGTGTCCTGGGGGGCCGAGGGGCAAAGCCCTCTGCAGCGGGAACAAGGGATCGTACAGCTCCGTGCACACAGAGGGAGGCTGTGCACCATCAGGACATGAGGGGACAGCAGGAAAGGGGCCCAAAGTCACGTGCACAACCCTGCAGGAGGCCCAGCCCCAAGCCCCTGCCCTGGGGAGGAGCTCAGGGAAGACAGCCTGGAGTTCAGGTGGCACCTGGACTTCCCCTGGGAGGTCACCCACCCTTGCCAGTGGCCCGCTGCAGGGGCCCTGGCCACTGACCCTTTCATAGACAGGACTCTTGGGGTTCAAAGCCAAACTGGGAGTCTGAGCCTTCATTTCTGCTCCTGGGTCCCCTTAGGGGTCCCCCAGCCCCCCATTTTGTCACCTATTAAAATGGGTGTTTGTGGACCGTCACCCCCACCCCAGGCCAGGCAGGAGAAGACCTGGGCTGGGCTGGGCAGGACTAGCTGCTTCCAGGGTACTTTCTGGGTGACGGCAGGAGGGCCTATGGCCAAGCGGGCAGGCAGGAGCTCTGTCCACCCCAGGCCCAGCCCGGCCAGCAGGAACACGTTCGCACTTGCTCCAGGTGGGTACGGCAGGGCTCCGTCTGAGAGCCCCAAGGACCCAGCAGGGCAGCCAAGGGAGACCACATAGGGATGCTGCTGGGCTTGGGAACACAGCTGCTCTGGGCCAGCCCCGGCTCGCCTGGCCCGAGGGCCCAGCCACGGACAACAGGACTAGGAGGTGGACTCACCGGGGGCACCCTGCCCACAGGCTCAGGAATGTTTCAGAATGCCCTTTGGCCCATGGGGCTGCCAGGCGCCAGGAAGGGCACCTCTCGTGACACGGTCACCTGCCACTGAAGCCACCCCAGGCTAGGGTGGGAGGGACCCGGACTGCAGCTCTGAGCTTCCCTGGGAGAGCCCTGTAGCTGCAGAACACTGGCCAGAGGCAGGACTGGAGTGCCACACGAGAGCCATGACAGGCAGGCTGGGGACCCAAGCTGAGAGATTCCTCGCACAGTGCTCAGCTCTGCCGATGGCACTTGGCTGTGTGGAGTGCCAGGGCTCTGTGGCCGCAGACACCAAGAGCCTGGCTTCTCCGTGAGCACGCCTAGTGAGCAATGGCCACTTGGGGACCCGCATCCCTCTTTCACGCCTCCACTCTCTGTGACGAATGCAGGTCACAAACTCGCCACCAGGCAATGTGGTATTTCTCGGGATGGCTGGCCTCGCCTGCTGAGTCAGGCCACACTGGATCCCAGGACCACAACCCCACAGCCCAGTGGGCCGGAGCCTGCAGGAGCACTGGTCAGTGAGGCTACTCCCTCCACGTGGATCAGCAGAGGACGGGCAGGACCAGACTCCGGGGCTTCCGCGCAAGACATGTTCTTTCCAGTGGGAAACAGGAGGCCCTTCCTATGTGGCTCTGGCTTTCTCAGAAGCCACACGTGGACAGCAGCACCTTGCAAGGACACTTAGCCTGCGGGCCTCTTCAGTTCTGCTGGGAAGACCTGACCTCGTGGCTCGTTGGCAGGGAGTCAGGCTGTCCACCCAAGCCGCCTCCCCGGGTGCAAGGGACTGATGGCCCTCCTCCGGCACCACCCCACTGCTTCCCTTGGGAACGTGGGACCTCAGAGGGTAGTCTGGAGGAGACGCCGGTAGCAGCCCAAAGAGCAAAGGCCCAGGCACCGCACCTTCCGAGACGAGGCCCCCCTGTAGGCATTGCCCTAGATGCCAGGAAACTGCTCCAGCTGCAGTGCCCAGTGGCACCACTACGGCAGCCAGGCTGAGAGAGGTGGAGGGCACGTGGTTCCCAGCCAGGGCGGGGCCTCACCAGCGACCGGGGGCAGGCATGCTGGGCCCGCGGGCAGCCCGTCTGGTGCACCCACTCAAAGCTCGGCTGGAAGGCACCTCTCGTGACATGGTTCCAAGCCTCTGCCCCGTCTCTCCTCAGCGTGAGGGCACGGCCACAGCCCCCAGAGGGCAGCAGGGACCACTGGGTAACTGCAGGGCTTGATGGGGGAGCCTGTGGCTTCCAGCCCTGTGCTTAGGAGGGAGGAAGGCGAGATAGGCCCAGCCCAAGACCTCCTTCCCTGTCCACTCTGCAGCCTCAGCCAGAGGCCTGGAGTCCCTGCACCACCGCCGGGTGCCCAGACGGCCCAATCACCACGAGGCTTCTCTAGCAAGGACCCAGGCAGTTGGAGAGAGGCAGTAGTTGGCGCCCGGCCGCAGGCCTCCTAAACAGGCATGGACAACAGCTCGAAGGGCCTGGGGGCGGCACCCCACCTACTCCCCGCCTGGCCTCTCTGGCCTCTGGTGGCTGGCCCAGGTCCAGCCTCTGCTTGCTGTCACTGTCCCTGTGTGGCAGATAAATTACGTCTGCCAGCTTTTATGGGGCAGCTGTGTTGGGGCTCCACCATCGGGTCCTCCAGGGCGGTCGGCAGGCTTTCCCAGGCAAGGAGGGCTGGCGGCGCCTGGCTCAGAGCACAGTGCAGCGGAGAGGACCCAGAAGGGCACTAATGCGGCCTTCCAGACACACCATTTTCGGATCCTGAGCTCTGGGAGTCGCCAGTATAGAATTGGACCTTGGCCGTGGACGCTGGCCTTTCACAGGGCGTCTTAAACTACTGGGCTGCCTGTTCATCTGGCCTTTCACGTGACAGCATGCCCTTCCAGGCCAGCGCCTGTTCTCAGAGCTGGCTGGGCCGCACTCTGCCGCCCAGGCGCCTCTCTGGGTCTGACCTCTTCCCACCGCAGGCCAGGGCTGGATCCACAGCCTCTTTAACCAGCTGAGGCGATCCTGGCGGGGCAGTTCCTGAGAGGCAGCCTCCCCGCGGAACCGTGGGGAGGGATGTGGGCTCTGAGATGAGGCTGCGCCCAGTGTGTCCACCTGCCTCGCTTGGGCCTTGGGGTTCCAGACTGCTAGGACCCTCGCAGCTCCTCACGCCACTGCTGGGATCACAAGTGTGACTTCCCAGTGCCCAGTGCTGCTCTCCCAAGCACAAGGACGTGTCCTCCAGGGCAGGTGCCCACAGGCCCTCCCTCACACACAGCAGTCCTGGGACCTGCACAGGAGCAGGCCTGGGGAGAGGGCGCGTGGCAGTGGCCTCAGACCCTCCCAGGAAGGTCTGCAGGGAAAGCTCCTGACCCGCGGTGTCACACAGGACCCACACCCAGTGCCTCCCTCAGCTGTGGCTCTAGGAGCAGCCAGTGTCCGCCGTCGGGGAGCAGCTGATGGGATCCCTGAGGAGGGTCCGTCCACCTCCCACCCTGGGGAGCCACGGAGCATCTCCCCACCAGCACACGGGAGCAGGCTGCCACCCGTCCGGCCTCGGGCCGAGACTGAGAGTGCTCCTTCCAGTGCGGCCAGGCCTGCTCCCCAGCCCAGGCACACCAGGCCTTGCTGTCCAGCGCCATCTCAGCGGTCAGCTCGGGACTCCAGGTCACTGCCACAGAACAGCCTCGTCATAGGCGGCGTGGGCCCTGCAGGGAGGCACCAACAGCCCCCTGACTCCGGGGGCATGGCTATGGGCTGCTCCTGCTGTCGTCCTGTGACTGACCCACTGCTCTGCATACGGCCGGTCACCCTGTCACAGTGCGGCTGGTGGCAGCTCTCTGAGGGACTCCAGTGTGGTGCCAGCTGTCTTCCAGGGCCTCGTGGGCGATGTCCTTAGGAAAGGAAAGAGAACCCCTGGTGCCGGGGGCACAGGCAGCGGGCTGCCTGGGGCAGGTGAGCCACGTCGTCTCCTGGAAGGTCGTGGTACACTGGGGTGTCCACTTGCCAATGGACAAGTCCGGCACTCCCTGCCCTCTCAAAGGCTGCCCTCAGCGCACTCCCAGCTTAGGCCCAGGAGCACCCTGGGCGCAGGTCTGGAATCCCTGGGCTCGGGTGGAGAGCGGAGGCCCTGAGGGACATCTGCAGCCTCAGTGGAGCGAGGCCTGCCATGCGGGAGGACAGCACCAGGGCTGCAGCCGGGTCCAGGAAGGCCGAGGAGGTCGCCCCCCTGCTGCTTTGCCCTCTGCCGTCGGCCCTGCCTGAGTCCAGGGCCGCAGAGCCCACACCTGCCCCTCAGAACACAAGAGGGTGCTTTAAGGATCTGAAGCACTGGGGCTGGGGGCTCAGGGTAGCACCCTGGCCTGGCACGCGTGAGGCACAGGGTTCGAGTCTCAGCACCACATTAAAATAAATAAAGGTCTATCGACCACTAAAAAATAAAAATATTTTAAAAAAGACCTGAAGGAATGAGGATGGGCAGGAGGAAGCTAGCCACCACCTCCAGGGCTGGAGGCAGAGCCACGGCACCCGGGAGCCACGTGCAGAGCCACGGGGCCTGTGGCAGGGCCACCCTCAGCAAGATGCTCCTGCCAGGAAGTCCGTCTGCGTGGCTCATAGCTGTGGTGCAGACTGCGCGCCACGGTGCAGAGCAGACGCATGTTCTCGCTGGCTCAAAACCGTGTGAAGAGGCGAGAGGTGGCGGGAGCCCCAGGACAGTGCCTCGGGAGCCATGGCCCTCTCACTGAAGCGCACTCCTGCTGGTCACTTGCAGAGTAAGCTGGCCATCTAGAGAGCTCTTCTGAATGGCAGAAGAGGTGAGGCCAGTAGACTGCAGCCGTGACAAGAGTGGGAGGGCAGAGCAGGCCCTGCTGGGTCTGCCAGATGTCTCTTCTCTGCCCACGTGCCACCCGCATCCCACCAGAGGCCACGTCTTTCCTGCACCACAGCCCCTGTGGGCCTAGAGAGCCAGCAGCTCTGGATCTGGGGCAGAGCGGCCTGTCTCCTGCTAGCCAGCCGTCTGCACTTTCCGCGCAGGAGTGGAGACGGGAGGCAGCCTTCCTGCTCACGCCGACTGCATTGTTTTTAAAAGTGACTCATAGCCACTCCTGCAGCAGATGGATGTGGTACCTCCCCACCAGTAACTGCCACGTCCAAGGCCAGGCTCCGGCTCCTTCAGGGGACCTGTATTGGCGTCCATCCGGCAGGGGCAGTGCAGTAGTGCCTCGAGTTAAAGTTTTCACTTTGATTGCTACAAATCCTCTGGCCTTTGGGCCCAAAACTTCTATTGCAGTTTGCAAATGGGTTTTTATAGCACGTTAGAGCTGGGGCAGATTCCAAGGAAAACAGTCCTGATCCTCAGTATTGGAACCAGCTGCGGCTCTCCCAGCCGCTGACTCACTGGGCTCTTTAATTGGGTGGGAGAAGCGGTCGGACCCGGGGCTCAGTCAAGACGCTGTTTGTTTTCACAGTGTCCTGGCCACAGCCCTCCTGGCCGTACCCATCTGCAATCTGTGTTCATCTGACTTCTTCTTCCTCCTCACAGTTCCAGTTATAAAAACAGAGCCCACGGATGACTACGAGCCCACCCTGACCTGTGGAGCAGGGGGCCAGGGGCTAGGTCCCCTCCCACGGCCGTGCTACAGCCAGCAGCTCGCAGTGCCACCCGACCCTGGCTCCTGCCCTGTGGGGGGCTTTGCCCCCTGCGCCCAGAGGAGCACTCTGATGCCCACGCCTCCCAGCGCAAGCCCGAACCTCCATGACCTTTCCTCTGCTGCCTACTCCAAGGGTCTTGCCAGCCCAGGCCACAGCCGCCTTGGACTCCAGCCACTGGCTGCAGAGGACCCCACCCTTCAGGAAGTGCCGAGACCCCTGGCCATGCAGCCCGGCTCGCCTGAGCAGCCCCCTCCCGCCCTGCTGCAGCCGCAGGTGAGTCCACTTCTGAGCAGTAGCTGTCCTCTCGGTCGCCAGCAAGCTCTCTGTCCCAGCAGCCCCTCTTCTCCACCTCCGTCCGCTGCCCACGGGCCACCCTGTTTGCAGCCCTCAGCCCACCCTCCCACCATGGGCCACCAGCAGCACCAACTGCCAAAGGGTCGAAGGAGCGAGGCTCCCACCGCAAGACCACAGTCACTGCCAGAGGTGCGGGAGGACAGTACTCGTAATTTGGCCCCTATTCCTGTAATGGTCAAGCGAGAACCTGAAGAATTGGACCAGTTGTACCTGGACGATGGTAAGTGCCCGCGCAGGTGCAGGTGTGCGCTCCACCCGGTGCCCCGGCCTGAGTTGGTGCAGGAAGGCGGGCTGTGCCACCAGGCAGTCGCAGAGGAGCGCCCTGGGACGGTGTGGCCTGGAGACAGTGGCCTGGGCAGTGCTGGTTGGGGTGACTGCTCCAGTCATCTCAGGGACCCTGCCCCTACCAGGGCCAATTAACTTGGGACCACCAGATTCATGACAAAAACTGAGAAAAGAGCCACCGGCCACACTCAGGAAGTCCCAGCTTGTAAGGCCTCCCCTGGGACCATGTCCACTCAGAACCTCCTGGCTCGGGGGTCTGGGAGGTTCCTTAAAGGACAGTTTTTAAATACCGCCTAGCAGTGCGCCTTCTAGCCAGGGTGCCCACCCAGCTCCGTGATTGCTGTTTTACTCTGGGCAGCCACATGGAAAAAGCTAGATAACATGGTGTCGTGGATGGGCACAGGAGTGAGGTACGGGGACTGATCTGGACGCGGTGTGTCTAGGCTGTCTGCAAAGCAGAACTGATGGCAGAGCTCTCGGGTTCTGACGTCTTTCCGTGTGATGAGGAGATCTCTTGCTCTTCTGTGGACTGCGTTTGGAGGAGTCAGTCTCTTTGGCGTCATAAGGAGTCCGGGCCACATAGTTGCTGTGGCAGCTGGTCTGGTGAGCGGAGCCGGGGACCTGCTTGTTGGTAGGTTCCTGGTGTTTTCTGACCGTGTTGTCCCTGAAGGCATCTGAGCTCTGACTGAGGCATGGTCAGTTTTCCCAGGTGTGGATCGTCTTCTGGATCAGCATGCAAAGCAGGGCCAGGCCCCCTCCTTCCTCCAGCGACTCAGGCAGGGCCCGTGACGGCCAGGATGTGCTCTCTCAGGCCAGGCCAGGGCCTGGCCACCTCCCATGCAGCTCAGAGCTGGCTACAGAATGGCAGAGGCCATTCTGCATGTGCACAGCCCTGTTCGCTCAGGTCTGTGAGCATCCAGGGCCCATGGCAGCCTCTGTGATCTGGTGGGCAAGGCCCTGTGCCAGGGTCTCAAAGGCCTCTGCTGAGAACTCCTGCAAGCTCCTGACTCATGGCCGTGAGGACAGTGCAGGCAAAACATGGGCGCCGGGGTTTCAGCCCTGGTCTGTGGTGTATGTGGTAGTTGTGTCTGTGTGCAGCAGGGCCCTCTCTGCCACCTCCCCTGTCCATGACAGCTGGTTACAGGCATTCCCCCCTGGTCTCTGCTTCCTTTCACGTCTGTGCCTTAGGGCCATGGCTCTGGAGAGTGGACACCGCTGTGCTGGTGTCAGGAAGGTTTCCACTAGTGTGTGCATCGCTCCTTCCCTGTCCCCCTTGGGCCTGTCACGGTGGCGCAGCAGCCTGTCTGCCTAGGTGGGCGGCCTGGCCCAAGTGTGCTTCTGCCTCTGCCCCTCACTGTACACTGCCCAGGCAGCGCTGGTGTCGCCTGCTGAGCTCTGTTGCCGGCAGGGGCAGTGCAGCTGGCCAACCCTGGGCTCCACATCTGGGCAGTGCCCTTTGGCCCAGAGACAGGAAGCGGGCCTTGGCCAGGTTTCCTGCAGTGCTAGAGGTCACAGCTGCCCACGTCAGATGTGGCTGTTGTGAGTGTGAGATGTGGGGCAGGTGAGCTGCGCTGCGCTGGGAGGAGCAGGTGCTCTTTCCGGGAAGTCAGCAGGGCAGGACGCAGCGCTGGGCTGTGCACAGGGAGCGCCGCGCCGGGAGGGGGCCGGGAGCACGGTCGCTTTGGCATGTGTTTTGTTGAGTTTCACCCTAACTCCCGAGAGGACCAGAGGCGTTTCCGACCTCTACCCTGAGGTGCAGCATTGCTGATGCGGACGAAGGAGATAGACGCCCCAGCTCTCTGGGGGGAGAAGGGGCCCCGCCAGGCAGAGGCCTGTCCTGCATTTGGCGTCTTTTCCATTTGATTTGCGGCCACCCAGGGGAGGAACATCGTCAGAGTTGGAAACAACCTTTCCAGTGACTTCAGAGTGGAGAGCAAATCAACCTTCCAGTCCACACAACAGGGGGAGGACAGAGTGGGGAGCAGACACGCTGGGTTATAGGTGGGCGTCTGGCCACGGGTCGAGGGGCTCCTTCTGACAGCCCCAGGTCTGTGCTGGGCATGGCCAGGCTGAGCAGGCCGGGCTGTGCTCCAGGATCCTGAGCGGCTCTCTTCTGGAATTTTCCTCTGCGCGGTCCTCGTCCGAGTACAGACCTAGTCTCCTGCAACCACATAGTCGCCTGTAGGAAGGGACACAGGGACAGCCAGCAAAGGAGCCTCTGGCCAGGAGGGCTGGGCTGGGGACTGAGGAGCACAGGGACCTGAGGGCCTCCCTTCCCGGCCAGGGTGCAGTGAAGGTCCTCGGCACACTCCACCCTCCCCTGGCCACTCCTGATGTCCTGCTCAGCGCTCAGGCCAGCAGGGTGTCTGGCTCCTGTCTCTTGGTGACACTGGGGCCACCAGGCTGGGAGGTGTTGGGAGGAATGTTCCTGGCCTGTGCTGGTTTCAGGTTTTGTCTCTTGGGCATGCCGAGTGAAAAGGCCGTGGTGACAAAGATGGCCGTGGTGGTGCACACCTCCCAGCGGCTCGGGAGGCCGAGGCAGGGGAATTCACGAGTTCAAAGCCAGCCTCAGCAACAGCGAGGCGCTGAGCAACTCAGTGAGACCCTGTCTCTAAATAAAATACAAAATAGGGCCGGGGATGTGGCCCAGTGGCGATGCTCCCTGGTACCAAGAAAAGAAAAGGCCGTGATGAGATGCCATGTCCAGGTCCAGAGGGTCAGTCTGCTCACTGGCCCCAGAGGGCCTGGGTGCCCTGGGACTTGCAGGACACTGCACTGGGCCTGCTTTCCAGTAGCCCCAGGAATAATGGAGGCTCAGAATAAAAAATTGAATCCCACTTTTTTTTAAAGGGTATTCTTAGGTTTCCAGCTCTTTCTAGGCTCAAGTTTTACTGCAAAAGTCCTTGACCCATAAAGACATTCCAGTGACCGTGTCTTTTTTGTTCCAACAATCTGCATGAGATGTGAGCTTCCAGTTTAGACTTCTCAAGCACAGCAGCACCACAAAGGCACATATTAAAACTGTTAGCACCGTGGACCTCACGTGGTTCTGAACGTGATCTGGGTTAGGGTCCGGAGATCAGGCCAGAGCTCTGTAGGAGCTCTCTCCTGGGACTCTCTCCTAAGCTGCCCGTGGTGGAGAGGCCCGTGGTGGCCTTGCTCCTGCTTCAGGGGCAGGCCCTCTGGAGGGCGCTGAGCCTGGGGGGCTCCTCACACCAGCCCCTCCTCATGTGGACGCCCCAAGGTCAGAAGTCCTAGAAGAGCCACAGAGCACTCTCCCCCCACTGTGGACTAAAGTGAGGGTCCCGAGGCACTTCCTCTCTACTGCTGCCCCTTCTCATGCAACTGCCCTGCGGCCTCTGCCACAATCGGGCCTTTCAGTCCTCTCCGGGGCTCTTGGGTGTCCAGGGCGCTACGTGTCATTACGACACCAAGCAGGTAGACCAGGCGGCCCAGCGCGTCTGCTGTCTGGGCTGCTTCTGTCCTCACCCTCCCCTGCTTTCCTGAGCTTAAGCTGCTTGGGGGAGAACACAGAGCTCTCCTCATGGAAAGTTTTACTAACCTGGCAGGGCGCCCGGGCTGAGCTTCCCCATGGCTAACGACCATCGCAAGTCTGTGCAGCAGTGATCAAACACGCCGAGCCGTAAATATCATGGACACAGCTACTGCCTGGTGGGCAGAAGGGTGGACTCAGCCAGGCACATCAGTCATGAGGCTCAGTCCTTCTTGCTGGGAAGTCTGCACGGGGTGGAGGCCGCTGTGGGTGGAGTAGACCAGCAGGCTCACTGGCCCTTCTCAGAGACCCTGAGGAGGCCACCCATCAAGCCCAGGCCTGAAGCAGCTGCCTGCTGCTGAGAGGCGTTCACTGCTGACTCCTGGGCCAGGAGGGATACGAAGGGCAGTTTCAAACCCGTGTGTGTGAGCCACAGAGCCTCAGACGTTGGCAGAGACCCCGAGGTTCTGCTGGGTGTCTGCCACCCTATAGATCCAACCTGTGTTCCACTGTGGCCAGCTGAGGGGCTGCTGCTGGGAAGGGACAGGCCGTGTGTCCTGCTGACTGCCCAGAGCTTGGTCCGGCTCGCATGATAAGGGCTGCTGCTGGGCTCCAGGGCAGCTGCAGGCAGGACCGGGCCCTCTAGGGAAAGCAGACGGAGCAGGCAGGCAACTCAGCTGCCCGCTAAGCAAGTCTCCCTGTAAATAGTGTGTGTCTGGCCACCGTGGACACGTGTGGCTGCCACTGCAGGCTTTCTTTCTGCGAGTGGCTAGCTGTGATGCAGTTCCGCGTCATTTCCTGCAGTTTCCTGGTGCAGCGTCGCTCGACGCTCTGTGGAAGTCCCTCTGCCGTCTGCCCTCTCTGTGGTTGGGAGGGAGGTCAGCAGTATGGCTTCCAGCTGTCACTGACCATTCTCCTGTGCTCCTGGGGAACGGCACTGAGCTAGTCCCTTAAGTGAAGAGGTGGTGACAGCCCTTGCTCTGGGGGAGGGAATGGGGTAGGAAAGACAAAGGAGAAGCGAGGAAGCTCCTGGGGGCGCGGGGGCTGCACCACAGAGGCCTGGGCAGGGTCGCCCCTCGTAGACGGCCCGAGGACGGGGCTGTGGCGTGAGTGCTCGCAGGCCAGTGCTCCTTCTGCCCCCGCAGACCCAGTGCTGACCTTGTGAGAGAGGCCAGACCTTTTCCTCAGCTCTGTGCCCACCGTGGAGCCCCCCTGGCTTTCCTCTCCAAGCTCCCATGGAGGAGCCGGCCAGGGGCACAACGCTATGCTGGTGCCGGAGCACACAGCCGTCAAGCACGAGGTCACATTCAGAGTGTCCAGCTGTTGGTGGCCCTCTCCAGAGCCGGCCAGGCAGGAGGGCCATCACAGCTCTTCCGCAGAGCATCCAGGTTCCGAGGCTCCCTGGGCACTGGGCCTCCTGCTGCCGCTGGGGCGCAGGCCTCGTAAGTGCTCCTCCCAATACGAAAGTGCTTCTTCCCCCGGCTTCTGGGGAGCCAGGGCCCACCGACTCAGAGGTGTGAAGGACAGGGTGACTGGAAGAGAGGCCATGGTTTCCATCAGCTAAAGCGGCCTGGCCGATGCCACAGGACATGGGGCTGCCATGACAGAAAGCTGTGAGGCTGTGACGGGCGCCACGGCTCAGGGCCCCTGACCTCACAGCTGCGGGTCCCCCTCGCACAGCCCTTGCAGGCAGAGCTGCCAGTGCCAACCTCACCGTGCAGAGAAGGAAGCCTCGGCTGAGACAGGAACGTCACTGCACTGCTCAGAGCTGTGGTCAGGAGGGTGACGGGAACATCGCCCAGATGCCTGCACCGACCTTGGCTCCGAGGTGGACGTGCCCCACTGCAGGCCCCTGCTCGTCCAGCTCTCCAGGGGGATTGGCCTCGGGGGCCACAGAAAGGCAGTGTTTTTCCTCATCAAGGACTATCTGTTCGTCAACAGGAGGGGCGCTTGACCACTAGGAAGCCGCACAAAGGATCCTGGTCACTCAGCTGTTCCCCCAAAACAGCAATAATACCCACAAAGCTGCCAAAATCTGGAAACTAACAAAGTGAACAGAATCATTCAGGAAGCACTGGGCCTTGCCCACTCCCAGCCTCGGGGCAGCTGCGCTGAGCCAGTGGCTCCCCATGGAGGAAGCTGGCCGCTGAGAGCCCTTCCCCGATGCGCAGTAAGCCCTTGACTGGCCCCAGGGCTCCAGGCCTGGCAGGGTCAGCTTCAGGGCAGTCGTGAGGGTGGGAGGCGACCAGGGTGGGCTCTCAGTGCGGGGAGGGAGAGCCTGACCAACCCGCAGGACCCCGCAGGACCCCGGGGTGGAAATGTCCGGCATGATCTTGAGGACCTGGATGGCGGTGCATGTGTGAACGGATGCTGCAGGCTCGGGAAGAGAGGCCCAGCTTCTTGCCTCTGCTGATCAACTGCTGGCCACCTCTGCTGACTGCCTCTGCTGCCCGCAAGCCACAACAGAAATGAAAGCTGAGCTGACCATGAAGGACCTGCACTTGGAAGGGAGGCTGAGTGCATGGATGTTCTCAGGGAAGTGCGGGACTCTGTGGCTCCGGAACGGGGGACCTCCTCCTCACAGCTGCACATCAAGCTCCGTTTGCCTCAGGAGAGTGCTGGGACACCAGAAGGGAACCAGAGACGTACTGTCCACAGGAGTGGCCAGGAGGCAGTCATCGGCCACAGCAACGGGAAGGGGCGCCTGCAGCAGCTGTAGGTCCTAACAGGGAGTCCTAGTCCAGGGCAGCTGTGCCCGTCACCTGCCACGTCCACTCTAAACTGCGGCTCTGGAGATGTGCAGAGAACCCTGGAGACACATCCGTCCACAGCCACAGAAGATGCCTCAGGAGGTCTCAAGTGTCAGACTGAGTCGTGACGAGCAGCGGAGACGTCAAGCCACCTATTATGAATATGTTCAAAGACCTAGAGAGAACTGTATTCAAAGAACTACGGGAAGTGTCACAAATCTGCCTGTCAGATACAGAACAGCAATAATGAGGTAGATAGAAAGAATTTTCAAAGCGTGAAATAGAAATTTTAGAGTCAGAAAGTACATTGGCGGGCTGGGGTATGGCTCAGCGGTAGAGCACTCACCTAGCACATGCAAGGCCCTGGGTTCGATCCTTAGCACCACATAAAAAATAAATACATGAATAAAATAAAGGTAATGTGTCCAACTATAACTAAAAATAATATATATTTTAAAAAAGTACATTGGCTAGCCAGGGCAAGGTGGTGCACACCTGTAATCCCTGCAGCTCAGGAGGCTGAGGCGGGAGGATGGCGAGTTCGAAGCCAACCTCAGCAACAGTGAGGCGCTAAGGAACTCAGTGAGACTCTGTCTCTAGATAAAATACAACATAGGACTGGCTCCATGGTTGAGTGCCTCTGAGTTCAATCCCTGGTCCCCCCACAAACGTACAATGCCTGAAATGTAGAATTTGTTAAGAGAGTGAATGACACGTTCGAGCCAGCAGAGGAAAAGAAGCAACATCATGAAGGAAGATGCACAGACGGTCCAATCCAAGCCGCCGAAGGAGCCCGACGTGGGGAAGGCAGCGGGCGTCGGGGCACACACGGTGCGAGCCCTGGAGCGGGGCGGGAGGCGAGTGGGGACATGTGGAGGAATAGTGGCTGAAACGGCACCGACTCGCTGGAACATCACTCTGCACGTCCAACAGAGGTCAGCAGACCCCAAGCAGAATAAAATAAGAGAGGGACACCCAAGACGATCCTGGAGCGGGCGAGGAGGGTCCCCAGGAACACAGCCTCCTGGGGAAGATCGACGACTTCGCCTCAGGACTGCGGAGGCCAGAGACAGTGGCACGTGTCTCAGAAATGCTGAGAAGATAGCTCCAGGAATCCTGTATCTGGCAAGACAGCTTCAAAACGAAAAGCAAAGTAAAGGTATTTCTAGACAAACAAAGATGCCCGGAGTTCGTTTCTAGGAATCTTGACATCCAAGAAATACCAAGGGAGTCCTTCAGGTTGTGGGTAACTCAGACCCACACTAAGACGTACCAAGCACTGGCAAAGTAACTATATAGGCAAACAGAATGACAGTGAAACACATTTTGAAATTCTCTTATTCTCGGGCTGGGGATGTGGCTCAAGCGGTAGCGCGCTCGCCTGGCATGCGTGCGGCCCGGGTTCGATCCTCAGCACCACATACAAACAAAGATGTTGTGTCTGCCGAAAACTAAAAATAAATGTCAAAATTCTCTCTCTCTCTCTCTTAAAAAAAAATTTTAAAAAAATTCTCTTATTCTCCTACCTGATTTAAAGGATAATTGTATAAGACAGTAGCTATTAAAACCATGCTGATGGTCTTATACTGTATAAAGGTGTCATTTGTATAACAGCAACAGCAGAAAGGGGGCAGGGAAGGGAGTTGTATCAGAGCAAATTTGTGGAGAGCCACTCCAAGTACACGTACCTTTAAGTCCTGATGCGCCACTGGATC
The DNA here is from genome assembly GCF_048772815.1 of Callospermophilus lateralis. Taxonomy (NCBI): domain Eukaryota; kingdom Metazoa; phylum Chordata; class Mammalia; order Rodentia; family Sciuridae; genus Callospermophilus; species Callospermophilus lateralis. The sequence goes on along the minus strand of NC_135321.1, from coordinate 712,944 downwards.
TGACTCGTGACTCGGGCTCTTCCCTTGCTCAGATCACAAGGTGTGGCCCTAGGAGTAGTCAGCACCCAGGGGGTTAGCTCACACTCACCTAGTCCTTTGTGAACCCTTGCGTCATTTGAATAGTTTCTCCTCAATAAAAAGGTCCGTCGTGTGCTCCTCATCCTCTTTTTGCCTCTTGCACCCAGAGCTGAGGCTAAGGCATGGCTACTGAATCCAAAGAGAAGGTGCTTTCTGTGTCTGGGTCTTTATTTAGCTTCAATTCACTTGGAAGACCCTGACTGGTCATGTTGCATGACACAACACAAACTGTTCTGTAGGATTAGAACTAGGCTAGTATTAATGTGAAACGGCTCATCTTGAGGAAAATGCATGGTACACTAGAAAGTATATATGTAACATGGAAGAAGTGATGAAGGCACATGGGAACACACCTCCGAAAATTCTACAAGATGTGGAAAGATAGCAAAATGGCAAGCATAAGTCCTACCATGTCAATAATCACCCTGAATGTAAAGAAACACTCCCATAAAAAGATACAGACTGTCAGACAAGGTTTAAAAAAATAAAACAAAATGGGATCCACCTGTACGTTGGCTATAAAAGATATCCTTTAGATTTGAAGATACAAATAAGTGGTAAGTAAAAGTGTGGAAATGGGATATTTTTTTGCAAAGAAACCAACAGTTGCCCCGATGCTTTAGACAGCCTCCACTGCTGTGACAAAGCACCTTGCACATGCTGCTCATGGAGGAGAAGAGCCGTGGTTAGCTCGGCGTGGTACAGTGCAGGGCACCGCACTGCACCACCACTTCTCATGAGGGCCCTCTCTGGGCCACATTGAATCCCAGCAGATGGGAGTGTGTGTGCCAGAGCTCACAGTGCCAACCTGGAAGACGAAGGGGCTGGGCCCCACTGTCCCTCCTGAGGCACATGCCCAGTGACAGCAAGGACCTCCCACGAGGCCCCTCCCACATTTTAATGGCTCCCTTTTCCAATACTAGCACCCTGGGAACCAACCCTTTCGCTACAGTGGACCCTCTGGAGACAGAATCAAACCATTTAAACTGTAGCCGTGTCAGACAAAACAGGCTTAAGACAGAAGGGTCACTGCGACAAAGGTCGGTGGTGGTGCTCCGGCATCATTCCCCACTGAACAGGAGGACGGGACCTCACAGACAGACAGGAGGGCGCCACAGCCGTGAACCTGAGCTGATGGAAGTGAGGAGACAGACGACAGCTCACCAAGGGCCACTGGAAGCCTCGACATCTCACTCTGACCAACGGTAGGACAATCAGACGGATCCACAAGGACGTGGAACCCTTGAACAAGACCACACCCAGGTGGACCCAAGAGACATCCACAAAACACCCACAGGTGGCACAGGGTCCTTCTTCAGTGTAGACCTCCCCCTAGGCCACGAAACAAGCCTTAATAAACGTGTGTTGATTCTGATCCTAATGAAACTGAATGAGGAATCCACAACAGAAATTAGGGAACTTTACCTAGTGACTTAGCCTAGAAATTAGTGCTTTTTATATGAACTATGGGTTAAATAAGAAACCTTGAGAGAACTGGAAAATACTTTGAACTGAATGAAAATGAAACACAACATATCAAGATTTATTGGATGCAAGGAAAGCAGTACTTAGAAGGGAATTTATAGCTTTAAATGTCTACGTTAGAAACAAGAAAGTTTTCAAATCAGTAATCTAAACTTTTTTCCTTAAAAATGTGGAACACTGAACCCAAAGCAAGCAGAAAGGAAAAAACCATAAGGAAAGTAGCAGAAGGCAGTGAAGTTGAAGAACAAGAGAAAACCAATGAAATCAAAAGTTAATTCTTTTAAATGAAAAACAAAATTGACAAATCTTCAGCTGGTTTGAGCAAGAAAAGTTGGGGATGAAGGGGATGGCCAGTGACTCCTTGTGTATTGAAGGGTCGTGACAGAGTGACAGCCTAGATAAAGTAGAAGGGACTCAAGAAGAGACAGAAGGCCTGAGTGGACCTGACCAAGCAACGGAAATTAGATGATGATTTAAAATCTTCCCAAAAGAAAGTCCCAGGCCCAGAAAACTTCTCTGGTGATTCCATCAAACATTACCAGGAAAAGATCAATTCTAACACTCTAAAATCTCTTCCGGAAAACAGGGCACGAAGAAGCACTTCTCAATTAACTAACCCTTACGCCAAAGTCAGAACAAGAGGCCACAGAATGCCTCCAGACAAATGACCCAGGAGCCCAGAGCAGTAGGCCCCCGTGGAGCGGCAAATTGAATCTAACAACACAAAAATGGGGCACACCCCGTCCCAGAGGGGGCATTCATCAGTGCCGGGTGGGTCAGCACCTAACGCGTGCTGGGTCCGTGGCATGGAGGACAGAGCGGCAGTCCCCTCAGTAGATGTGAGATGGGATACTGACCACTCCAACGTCCTTTGTTTGGGAAGCTCCCATCAGACCTTCAAAGACCCAGAACAGCCCAAACGATTTTGAAAAGAAGGCAGTTGAGGACTCACGCCCATGCGCTGGCCCCACGGTGGCCAGGGAAGCTGAGTTCCAGCCAAGGTGTCAGGCCACTTAGTTGGGGTCAAGGGTAGCCTTTTTAACAAGTGGTGCTGGGAAAGCTGGACGATTGTATGCAAAACCCGCGCTGCCCGCCCCCGCAGCTCAGCATGGGTCAGGGCTGGGCTGCAGGAGCTGAACTAAGAAGATTTCTCAGGAGATACCTCAGGAGAAAGGCTCAAGACCTTGGCTCCAGCAAACATCATAAACTGAACCTCATCAAAATTCAAAACTTTTTGTGCTTCCAAAGATACCCCCGGGACAGCGCAGAGACAAGGATAGCCTGGAGGAGCCCTCTGCAGAAGAACAGTCTGGTGAGGCTCACGCCCAGGGCCTTCCAGACCGCTGGCCCCAGTGGCGACAGCAGGAGGCCAGCCGGGCCCTGGTGCACAGGGGACCCATGCCAGCACGGTGCTCACGTGGCCAGCGGGCACAGTCGGGAGCACCTGGCCTGGGGGCCTGCGGCCATGCATGACAGAGCATTTTCATCCCTGTGAGGCCCGTGACGTGGCACGCCAACAAAGCCACCTGCCACGCATCTCAGAAGGCACCCCGCGGTGTGCAGTGGCTCATGAATGTGAATTAAAAACCGTGGCGAGAAGTGGTCTCCCTTCACTAGGGTGGCTGTGCAGGGGACTTGGGGAGGACGTGGAAAAATGGGACCCTGGGCAGGACAGCAGGTTCTACAGCCCTTGGCAGTATCTTAAGAACTGAAATAGACCCCTTGTCCATGGGGGGCCTGAACACATCCATCCACAGCAACCAGCCTCCAGTGTCCACAGGGCTCGGTGAGAGGCTCACTTTCAAAAGGCTGGCGAGCAGATGGAAGAAGCAGGGTGCACCCCCCGTGCAGCCAGAGCCGCGGCAGGAACTGGGGCGGGAGCTGCACACAGGCCACTGCTCCACAGTGGGTCTGCGAGCCGCCCTGGGGAACGAGACACCTCCCGCACCGTGCAGGTGCCCTGAAGTGGCCGCATCCAATGGCTGGGAAGCTCAGTGGGCTCACTGAACACGTGGCCCACTGGGACCCACCCAGATGCGGGCGCCATCCAGTGTGTGAGGCAGCGTCGGGCAGGCTCAGCGCTCAGGGTGGACAGGGGCTCGCAGCGAGCTTTCAGCGCTTTTGCCAAGGAGGCTGCTGTAGGCTGGCAGGTGTGGCCAGCGCAAGACCAGTCTGCCCCCAGCACCATGCCTGAAGTCATGGTCTAAGGACACTGGACCCTTTGGGACAGCATCCAGGAAGAGCCAAGCCTGCCCCATGGTGACAGGCCTTTTCTGGTACTCTGGTGACTGAGCCTCTCCTAGACTGCTCTCTGGGGGGTCTCGCCCCTGTCCTGCGTGCGGCCTGTGCCTGCCTTCTGCCTAGCCAGCTCTGGGAGGCCTGCCACAGGAGGAGCTTCCCTGTTGCGTTCAGTCCCTGCTCGTTGGCACTGACCTCAGGTGCTCAGGGCTTGCATGGGGGAGTCCATGGACAGCCTCCTTCAGAGTCGGGAGAAGGCCTCCCGCCCTCACAGGGAGCGAGGACCTGCCTCCAGCACTGTCAGGCCGGAGAAGGATCCTCTTTGGGGACTTACGTCGGGAAGACTCTCAGTCTCCGTTTCTGAGAGGCCTGCTGCCAGTCGGCGCCTGCTGCCTCATGCTTTCTGAGGCTGGTGAGGTCTCCATGTGCTGCTGCAGGTCGGCTGTGGTCGGCCCTGGCCGGAGAATCCCGTGACCATTCTCAGATTCCCTTCTGAAGCAAGAATGCGAGCTCGTGTGCACAGCGAAGGTTGTGGAGGGCCACAGCGGCCTCACAGCCCAGGCCCTGCCCCCAAGCCCAACTACAGGACCCTGGGTGGCAGGCCCCTGGTTATCGCTCCTAGAGCCAGGTCCCTGGAGGAGCGGTGCTATCAGGCCCCGCCATCCACCCTGGTCTTCCCAGACGCGCCTATCAGGCCTCCCAGCTGCGCGTCTTCAGATATGGCAGGAAGTTGGCCTGGGCAGCAGGCACCCCAGCTCCGGGAGCCTGGATCTAGTCCCTGGGCCCTCTGGGCAGGTAGCTGCAGGACACTGAGGCCTGCTGGGCCCAGAGCTGCTCGTGGGCTGGGCAGGCCACGGGGCTGGCAGCTCTCCTCGGGAAGGCCCTGTCTGCCCTCCTGGGGTCCTGCCTGAAGCACACTCAGTGTCTGCGCTCAGCCGTGTGCTGCCAGCAAGCTGACAGGCTCGTGTGTCACTTCGGTGGGAACCTAAGCTTTGAAACAAATTAGACTCTCGTTGACATTGTAATAAAGTCAGAATGGACTGAATAGCTCCGTGAAGAACTCCACGGTTTCTGTGATTTTGGAGGCCTTTCTGGGCTTCCCAGACCCCTGCAGGAACGGCTTCCTCTTGGCAGCTAGCTGGCAGGAGAGCAGGCCGGAGAGGTGGCCGGAGAGGTGGCGGACCCAGAGCACTGCTGGGCCAGGCCAAGCCCGCCGTGGGAGGTGGGCGTTGGGAGGGTGGGCACCGGGCAGCTTTTCACGCACTTCAGGAAGGAGCAGGAGTCTGTGCTGGATTGAAAGAGGCTAAACTCACAGTTGAGCCTCGAGATCGCGTCCACACCAAGCAGGGGCATGCGTGTGGACCCCCGGGTCCATCTCTGCCTTTCTGTCCCTCTTCCTCTCCCTGACTCTTTCCCTCAGTCTTTCCCTCTTTCCCTCTCTCTCTCTCTTTCTGCCTCTGGCACCTCTCTCTCCCTCCCTGTCTCTCTGTCTCTCCTGTCCACTACATTTCAGCGCCACGTGAACTGTATGTGGGATTCTTGACCACCCTTCCTCTGGCTAGGATGGGGCGGTGGTTTCCACTGGACCAGCGGCAGCTTCCCTCTTCCTGCCATGCTGCTGTGGAACCAAGTCTGCAGCAGCGTGTGGGTGGAGTCAGGCTTCTCCTGGGAGGTGTGGTGGGTTTACCTGGGCTCCGAGCCAGGGCTCTGGCCTCCCAGTGAGGCCTGTGTAGTCCCTTCCTGGCCAGGACACTTCCTGTCCCCTCCTTCTACTTCCTGTTTCTCTTAAGGCCGCAGGCAGTGAATCTTGTGGCCTCTGGTCACATGTGCCGATGTCACCTGGCACCCTAGTGGACTGGCTGTCTACCTCAGTGGGCACATGTGCCCAGGGCTGGCCTTGCCACTTTTCTGACCCGAGCATGTGGGGTGGGCAGAGACGGGCATGGTCTGCAGCCTCTCATGCAAGTTGTTGGGTGCAGGGGGCACCAGCTCTGGGTGGCGCCCGGCCAAGCATGCTCCCCAGGAGCCAAGGAGAGTCCTGTGGAGAGGCTGTCCTGGGGGCTACTTCTGCAGAAGTCCTCCCCACTGGTCAGCAGAGGCCCCTCTTGGAACCAGCCCTCATTCCCTAGGGATCTGTGTAGTGGCTTGTTCTTGTCCTGTGGGCCTGAGCCCTCAACTGTGTGGCTGATGTGGTCTCCATTCCACAGGACTGGATGCCTTTAGGGTGTTCAGAGCTTCCAAATATGGCCTGTCTGTGGGCATGTCCAGCTGCCCACCAGGCAGCACGGGCTGTGCTGGTCACAGGGGAGGAGAAGGCTCTGTAGTGAGGCCCTGGACTCCAGCCTCTGCTTCCTGATGGGCCTGAGGCCATCTCCTGATCTGGGCTCAGAGCCCCGGCTCCTGGGAAGGGGGCCTGAGGGACTGTGTACCCCTTTGAGCCCAGACCCGGCAGGAGGGGTCCTAGGAGCTGGGCCTCAGCAAGGCCTGGCATCCAGTCATCAGGGCGTGCGTTGGTACCCAAAGTCAATTAGAGCGCCTGTGTGCCGGCGCTGCTGATCTGATTTAGGCCCAAGGAGCGCTCCAGTAATGGGCAATTACCGAGGGCTTAATGGGCCTTCATCTTGAGTGCGACTTCCATGCACCTCGTGTGCTTTGATGAATGGCTCCTTGGGTGCAGTGTGGGAATAGCCTCCATACGGATTAATAATTGGCTAATCAATACGAAAATCCAATCTTGGGGTTTTCCACTCGGGTCAGGGTGTGCGGGCGATGGCGGCTCTGGGTGCCGGCACGTCCTGCCTCTTCCCCTCCTTCTCTTCCTCTGTCCTCCTCCTCCTTCCCAAGGCAGCCTCCTGCCGGGGTCTACTGTGTCCCCCACACTCTGGGCAGACCTCTCTGGAAGACAGGAGCAGGGCCTGTGCACTCAGGTGTGCAGACTGGGGGCCTCGTCCAGCAGGGACCCAGCAGTGAGCGCTCTGACACTAGGTGCCACTGGCACGGGGACAGGAAGGTGGCCTTTCACAGATGGCCAGCAGGCAGGGTGGCGTGGGCCTCCCTCCCTTGGGGGCTCTTGGGACACCTGGTGCGCACCAGGGTGAAGGGTGGCCTGCTGAGTGGGCAGGGCCTCGGCGAGGGCTGTGGAGCTGTCCTGGGAGTCCTGCTCTGGGCGCAGGGTGGAGTCTGACCAGCAGTCAGTGGAGAAGTGAGGCGTCCTGGTCTGAGTGTGGAGACCCTGAGGCCAGCAGTGGGCAGCAGGAGGAGGCGGCAGAGCACCCGCCGCAGCCAGGAGTGAAGGCGAGGGACGATGGAGGTGCCCTCCGCCCTCATCCTCGAGTGCACCACGGTGGAGGAAACTCAGAGCTGGGCGGACCTGGGCAGGGCAGGCCCTGGCTGGGCAGGAAGGACTCTGCGAGCATGCTGGCCCTGGTCTGTGCCTGTGGAGGCCAAGCTTGCAGAGCTCAGGCTTCTGCCACACTTCTGTGTCCCTGAGAGGACAGGGGGCCTGGGCTGTGGCGGGTCTGCTCCCCTCGGGGGCAGGGCGGCTCTCCGTCCCGGCAAGGCAGTGCCCAGACCCTGCGCTGTCAGCACCGGCCTGGCCTTCCGCACCTTGTCTCTGTTCCGTGGCTCAGGATTCAGCCTGAGAGGCGTGGCGTCGCGGTCGTAGCACTTCCGAGGGTGCTATAGACACTGCATCACTTACCGACACCCAGGTGCAGACGGCAGGCCGCGAGCGTCCACACCTGCTGCCACTCCACACGCCTCACAGCCCCCTCAGCACCCACTGGTTGAGCAGTGAGGGCTGGTGCCCTCTGAGCTCCTTTGCCCACAGGTGAGCCAGGCAACGCTGGTGGCCCCAGGTGAGGACCACGGCATGATGCCGGTTCCCAGGCTGCTGTGGGTCCCGCACGGAGGTCACAGCTTGCTCCTCCTGAGGCAGCTCGGCCTGTGGAGGGCATCGCAATGCCCACACTAGCGATTTCCCCAGGACCTGCCCATGGGTGCTCCCTGTCCCTCAGGACTTGCCCCATAGGTGCTCCCCGTTCCACAGCACCTCCCTATGGTGCTCCCCCCTCAGGCCCTCCCTATGGTGCTCCCCTCTCCCTCAGGACCTGGCTGTGGTGCTCCCCCCTCAGGCCCTCCCTATGGTGCTCCCCCTCCCTCAGGACCTTCCTATGGTGCTCCCCTTCCCTCAGGCCCTCCCTATGGTGCTCCCCCTCCCTCAGGACCTTCCTATGGTGCTCCCCCTCCCTCAGGACCTCTCTATGGTGCTCCCCCTCCCTCAGGACCTCTCTATGGTGCTCCCCCCTCAGGACCTGGCTGTGATGCTCCCCCTCCCTCAGGACCTGGCTGTGGTGCTCCCCCTCCCTCAGGACCTGGCTGTGGTGCTCCCTCCCTCAGGACCTGGCTGTGGTGCTCCCCCTTCCCTCAGGACCTCCCTATGGTGCTCCCTCCTCAGGACCTCCCTGTGGTGCTCCCCCTCCCTCAGGACCTGGCTGTGATGCTCCCCCTCCCTCAGGACCTCACTGTGGTGCTCCCCTTCCCTCAGGACCTGGCTGTGGTGCTCCCCTTCCCTCAGGACCTGGCTGTGGTGCTCCCCTTCCCTCAGGACCTCCCTGTGGTGCTCCCCTTCCCTCAGGACCTGCCTGTGGTGCTCCCCTTCCCTCAGGACCTGCCTGTGGTGCTCCTCCCTCAGGACCTCCCTGTGGTGCTCCCCCTCCCTCAGGACCTGGCTGTGGTGCTCCCCCTCCCTCAGGACCTCCCTGTGGTGCTCCCCTTCCCTCAGGACCTCCCTGTGGTGCTCCCCTTCCCTCAGGACCTCCCTGTGGTGCTCCCCCTCCCTCAGGACCTGCCTGTGGTGCTCCCCTTCCCTCAGGATCTCTCTATGGTGCTCCCCCTCCCTCAGGACCTCCCTGTGGTGCTCCCCTTCCCTCAGGACCTGGCTGTGGTGCTCCCCTTCCCTCAGGACCTCCCTGTGGTGCTCCCCTTCCCTCAGGACCTCCCTGTGGTGCTCCCCCTCCCTCAGGACCTCCCTGTGGTGCTCCCCCTCCCTCAGGACCTGGCTGTGGTGCTCCCCCTCCCTCAGGACCTCCCTATGGTGCTCCCCCTCCCTCAGGACCTCTCTATGGTGCTCCTCCCTCAGGACCTGGCTGTGGTGCTCCCCCTCCCTCAGGACCTCCCTGTGGTGCTCCCCCTTCCCTCAGGACCTGGCTGTGGTGCTCCCCCTCCCTCAGGAGCTCCCTATGGTGCTCCCCCTTCCCTCAGGACCTGGCTGTGGTGCTCCCCCTCCCTCAGGACCTCCCTGTGGTGCTCCCCTTCCCTCAGGACCTCCCTGTGGTGCTCCCCTTCCCTCAGGACCTGCCTGTGGTGCTCCCCCTTCCCTCAGGACCTCCCTGTGGTGCTCCCCCTTCCCTCAGGACCTGGCTGTGGTGCTCCCCCTCCCTCAGGACCTGCCTGTGGTGCTCCCCCTCCCTCAGGACCTCTCTATGGTGCTCCTCCCTCAGGACCTGCCTGTGGTGCTCCCCTTCCCTCAGGACCTGGCTGTGGTGCTCCCTCCCTCAGGACCTGGCTGTGGTGCTCCCTCCCTCAGGACCTGGCTGTGGTGCTCCCCCTCCCTCAGGACCTGCCTGTGGTGCTCCCCCTCCCTCAGGACCTCCCTATGGTGCTCCCTCCCTCAGGACCTCTCTATGGTGCTCCTCCCTCAGGACCTGGCTGTGGTGCTCCCCCTCCCTCAGGACCTGGCTGTGGTGCTCCCCCTTCCCTCAGGACCTGGCTGTGGTGCTCCCCCTCCCTCAGGACCTGGCTGTGGTGCTCCCCCCTCCCTCAGGACCTGGCTGTGGTGCTCCCCCTTCCCTCAGGACCTGGCTGTGGTGCTCCCCCTCCCTCAGGACCTCCCTATGGTGCTCCCCCTCCCTCAGGACCTGGCTGTGGTGCTCCCCCTCCCTCAGGACCTCCCTATGGTGCTCCTCCCTCAGGACCTGGCTGTGGTGCTCCCTCCCTCAGGACCTGGCTGTGGTGCTCCCCCTCCCTCAGGACCTGGCTGTGGTGCTCCCTCCCTCAGGACCTGGCTGTGGTGCTCCCTCCCTCAGGACCTGGCTGTGGTGCTCCCTCCCTCAGGACCTGGCTGTGGTGCTCCCTCCCTCAGGACCTGGCTGTGGTGCTCCCCCTCCCTCAGGACCTGGCTGTGGTGCTCCCTCCCTCAGGACCTGGCTGTGGTGCTCCCCCTCCCTCAGGACCTGCCTGTGGTGCTCCCCCTTCCTGGTGTGTGACCCGTTCCCTGACAACACGTGACTCTACCCCTAGGTACAGTCAATTTTTACAGAGCGAGGGCACCCTTTCTTACTGAAGATTGACGGGTGTCTAAGACACGGACATAGAGGGGACCTGGAGGGGTCTTCAGGGATGCTGAGGCCCGGTTTTGCTGTCTCCTCCTCCCAGTCCTGGGCTCCTCAGACCCCGGTGGTTACCGAGCAGCTGGGAACATATTGGAGTGTTCTTAGGCAGCAGGTTGGGTGGGATCCAGGCATCTGCATCCCACCAAGCCCCCGAGACACACAGCCTGGTCCCTGGGCCATGGGGCATGGGGCGCTGTGAAGGCTGGGCATGGTCGGGGTGTGGTGTCCTGGATGGGCCGTGTGCCAGCCAGTAGCCTCTGTCCCTGGGTCCAGGCGCCTGTTCTGAAGTGACCTTGGCCTCTAAGGGTGCATTCCTGCCATGCATTGATGGAGTGGGGGTGGCCCTCGCGCTCACATGCACCCCGCCTCGCAGCCACCTCTGGGGCTGGTTGCTGAGGTGTTTGAGCGCCAAGCCCCACGTCCCCCTGGCACCTTGGAGGTGCACACCCCGGCCCTTCCCTCTCGTGAGCACAGCACAACTTGGCCAGGCACGTGGACGTGCAGCAGGGACGGCCTCCTTTGCCTGTCACGGCCGCACCTTCTAAGGGGGCTGGCACTGCCCACCAGGCGTAGCCTGGGCACAGCAGGGGCCCTGCAGGACCCTGGCCCATGGCCTCTGCTATCCACCCTTCAATGGGGCGGTAAAGAGGGCAGCTGAACCTGTTGGTGATGTTTCTGCCCCTTCCCTTTCTTCTTGCAGTAGTGGGGAGCCAACCCAGGATGCCCACCACTGAGCCACAGCCCGGTCCTTTTCATGGTTTTGAGACAGGGTCTTGCTGAGTAGCTGAGGCTGCCCTGAAACTTGCCATCCTCGGGCCTCAGCCTCCCGACAGGCGTGGCCACTCCACCTGGCTTTGTTGGTGCTTCTGCAGCTAGTGCTGGACCACTTGCTGGGCAGGCAGAGGACTTTGGCGTGCCCCTGGCTGAGCAGCAGGAGGAGGCCAAAATACCCGCCCATCCTCTCCTCCAGGCCCCTGGATTTTACTGCAGTTAAAAGGGCTTTTGATATCTCTAGGTCTCACTGTTGTTGGTCCTGTCAGTTTCCTAACGTGGGAGAGAGCCTGGAACCCTGCTGACTGAGGCCACGGCCTGGGCCAGCGCTTGCTCAAGGGTATCTGGAGGATGAGCCAGTGCCCGGGGCCCCGCAGGAGCACGGCCCACGTCAGCAGGACAGGGCCACGTGGCCACCGCACCCTGCCTTGCTCAGGTTTCCACGTGGGTTTGCACGCCCTGGAGTTTTGGGGCTAAATAGGGAAGCAGCTCTCAAAATGGGAAGCTTCTGCGTCTCGCTCCTCAGGGCCAGCCTACCTGAGGAGGGGCGCGCTTTATTAAAGCTGTGACTTGCTGTCACTAAGTCCCCTTACTGTCCCCTTCTCTCCTTCTAAAAATAGCAGCCCCCTGGCGCTGGCCTGTGATGATTGAAAGATTAAGAATAGGCAAAGGCTGGACAGGCGGGGACTCTAGCCTGGACGAGCCGCCCCGAGGGAGGCTGAGGGGCCGTGCTGTTTCCGAGCCCCACAGCTTCTGGGAAGTCCGGGACCTCGAGGCTTTGGGCCCCGTGAGCACCCTGGGCCCCGCCTGCCTCAGGGGCATGCGCCCTCGGGAGCAGGGCCACTCTCAGGTTGCAGGATCAGCAGGCGCACTGCCGGGGGCCAGGGCAGGACAGAGCAGCCTCCTCCCGGAGGCCCCGCACCCCGCTGCATCAGGCCAGACGGGCCCAGCGGGCACAGCTTCTCCTCCTCTTCCTGATTTCCGATCTCTGATCTTTGGCTTTGATCATGATATTTCTCTGTTCTTAACTCAGATCCACTATTGGACTTGACTAAGACCCAAGTCTAAGGGCAGAGCAATGGACAGGCCTGTGTCACACAGGTGCCCTGGGAGGGGCAGAGGTCCGGCCTGCCGCTCCACAGGGCATTGCTGCCCAAGGAGACCACCGAAGGCCCTGTTCCAGGAGGTTCTAGACACTGTGCAGCTTTGCTCAGCAGACGGACCTGGACGCTGCCCAGGAGCAGCATCTCAGAACAGGGGCAGCCTGCACCACCTGGTCTGCTCGTCCCGGGGGCTGCCACTCGGGGTTCAGTTCCGACTTGAGCTGGGAAGGCCAGCAGGTAGTCTTCGTGTTTGTAATCATATTTTATAGGAATGGAAAAGCATGCTCTTCCTGTTTTGTCTTGCTCTCTGAAAAGTTATTTTGGTTTCTCTTAAAAATAAAACTATCCTTGACAACTTGAGGTCTGTGGGGATGTTCGTCTTCCTGTCCATGGTGAAGAGCTGCCCTGCTGCTGCCCGTCCGCCTGGGCAGAGTGTGGGCCGAGCACAGTCCTGTCATTTGCAGTCAGCTTCGTGGAGGACAGGATAGTGGTGAGGACGTCCTGGGAGAACACAGGTGTGGCTGTGTCCACCGGGCACAGCTGTGTCCTCTGGGCACGGCCTGCCCGGAGCAGGGACACATGCAGTCGTCTGAGCTCCAAGCTGGAGCCAGTGTTGCTGAGGGAGGGTCCTCTGCGTCAGGATGCTTATTCTGAAAACTGACACAGCTTTTTTTTTTTTTTTTTGCAAAGATAGTCCTTATCTGTGTTAATTACACTTTTTTAATGTGGGCTTGCAAGGTGTCCAGGGTGGCATTGCTGGACCAGATTTCTTATTCTTTAAGCCCAAATCCGGTCTCTAAGAAGCAGGGAAAGCCACCAGGAAGATATCAGCCTCTCCTGGGGCTGGCCCTACGGGCAGCATAGGCACTGCTCAGCTGACCTCTGACCTCCCAAGGCACCGCCTGCCCTCGGAGGTCCCACTGAGGAGCAGGGGCAGATGACTCCACAGGCACGTGGGGGGCCAGGCAGAGGCGGTCTGCTGCGTCAAACCACCTTTTTCCGCTGTTGGCTGTGGACCCCGGGGGCTGTATCTGATGACGGGCAGAGAGGAGGCCGCTGTTGACCTGAATCACTCCCTGCACGCTTCTCCACAGCGGGTTCTCTCTGCACCTGGGACGTCTGCAGACTGCCCTGTGGCCAGTGTGGGCCCCTTGCAGGGCCTTGGCCGTGTGGGACCCAGGCCATGGGGAGCCTTGGCTGTGCAGGGCCTTGGCTTGGATGGGGGTGGCCTTGGCCGTATGGGACCTTGGATGTCGGGGCCTCATCAGGCGGAGCCTCGGCCATGGGGGACTTCAGCCATGTGGGGCCTTGGCCATGAGGGACCTTGGGTGTGGGGGGACCTCGGCCATGGGTCCCTTGGCCCCTGGGGACCTTGGCCGTGCGGCTCAGCTGTGCTTCCCTTTCCCTTCGAACCCTGTGGCTCCGGCCCGCTACCTGGGCTCCCCTTTCTTTTACGACAACAGGTGAACTGAGTGCTCACCCAAAAGTGCTCGGGCCCGGGGCTTTCGCGCAGCTGGGCCAGGCACCCACAGGAAGGGCAGCTGCTGCGGGCGGCAGGCTTCCGCGGAGTCCCACTGTCCCCATTCCCAAGCACTAACGGGAGGCCACAGAGGACCCTCCCGGCCTGGCGGCCTATCAGCTATATTTAGAAAACCCACGGGCCCTCACCTCCTCGTGGGCCCCTCCCCAGGCTGCCCTCTCTGCTCCATGCATTGGGACCTCCTCAGTGACCTCGCATGGAGAGCGGCCTCTCTTGGATGGGAGCTTCAGGACAAGGCAGGAGCCTCTGCCTGAGCACTGTCCACAGCCCACTCGGTCAGCTGCAGCGGCCCTGTCAGTCCCCAGGAGGTGGGGCTACTGCTACTCTTACTTGAAGACTGGGTCCGAGTGGTCAGGCCGGCCAGTGGTGTGGAGAGGCAAAGGTCACAGGAGCAGCCCTGGTATGGCACTGTCATGGGCACTGGGTCTCAGTGGGTCTCAGCTGGAGTGTGGGCCCCCTGGGGACCCGAGGCCTGTCCATGCCTCTGTGTGGCAAGAGCCCCTGAGCCCTCAGGATCCGCCCCTCTCGAGCCTGGGGTGCCTGGCCCAGCTGTGCGAAAGTCCAGGAGGGTCCCAGCTCCAGGCCAGCTGGGCAACTTAGGGAGACCCTTCTCCAGTAAGAAGACCCTTCTCCAATGTGGCTCAGTGGTTCAGAACCAGTGGGTTCCATCCCCAGGACAAAAACAGAAAAACAAAACAGAACAAAACCCCAGCAGCACGGGGTAGCTCTGGCGCTGAAGGCCCAGGGCCTTGTCTGCCGATGCCCACTCCGACCTGCTCCCCGTCTGTGGCGGTCCCTCCTCCCATGCTCCCTGGGTGGCCTGCTTCTTGCTGCTCAGCAACAGCAGGCTGTCTGCCTGGCCAGTGCAGCTTGGAGAGGGCAAGGGGTCTGCTGCTTTGCATGCAGGGCCGCGTCTGCCCTCCCAGTGCCCGACTGGGAGCCCTCAAGAAGGTCAGCACAGACCCTGGGCAGGAAGAAGTTTGCTCAGTCACTTTCAGAAACCGAAGGTTGAGCATGTGTGTGAGCCTTGCTGAGCATGAGGGGCGGGGCGGGGCGCGCGCCAGTCTCCAGAGGTTCTCGTGTGGTCACGTGCAAGCCGCCAGCGGAACCTGGGGGGCGCCGGGGGTGTCCACTGCCCCGGCTTCTCTCTCAGCTTTTCCTAAAGGGCACTAGAAGGGGAGACTGGGTGAAAGCACAGGTACTGCTCCTAGGACGACCCCACCTCCGTGCCCCCAGGGCTGTGCGTGGACAGCCGGGTCCCTGCAGGCCCTGAGCCCAGCACTGACTTCCCAGCCCCCGTCCAGGTGTGTGCTGCGGGTGTGGGCGTGTGCAGGGGGAGACAGGACACACGCAGCCGTGTGCGGCCAGGCTGTGACAGGGATTCTCACTGCCACACACACGTTAGAGAAAAGCAATACTTTCCACCTCGGGAGCAATTTAGAGAAAAAATTGAATATAAGGGAAAAAACCCTTCTTAATAAGCAGTGCTGTGGTCTGACGGTTGGCCACATCCTGTGGAGGACGCTAAGAGAGCGAGCAGAGTTCCTCTTTCAGGCGGGTCGTGAGGGTCACATGCCACCTGCAGTTCAAAACACCTCTATAAAGAGGAGCCTTCATGTCGGTGGAAAAGCTGAATAAGAGGGTGGAAATTATCAGTGGAGAGAGCACTGTGGGAACCGTGGGCGGACGCCCGGAGAGGAAGCCACCGGGGCCCAGTGGCAGCCCAGGGCAATGCGGGCCCCAGGGCGAAACCATGACCTCATGGAGAGCAGGCGGGAAGGGGAGCCGGCTGGGGTCCTGTGCCCAGCCTGGAGTGCCCGTCCCAGGGTGGGCATGGCCCTGACAGCCTCTCTGGACGTGGCAGAGGTACTGCCAACTGCTCCAGAGCAGCACGCTCCCCGCCGGCTGCCCACCAGGCCCTGGGGACCTGGGGAGGTCTGGCACAGCTGGGGGCTGTGGACTCCCTGTGTGCACACCCAGGACGTCTGCTGGTGCTGCTGGGAGAGTGGTACTGCCCGCAGCTGCTGGGGGCGCTGGTCACACTCCTGAACCCTCCAACGGCCTCGAGCCCTGCGGCGCTCTGTGAGGGCACCCACCACTACCAAGCAGAGGCCCCGGCCCACCTTGGCCTCCAGCCAGGGCCCCTTGTGGCTGGAGAAGCCCAGCGTCTCCCCAGCCCACCCTGGGTCTCCCTCTGTGGCCCAGGTGCCTCTGAGGGCCGCAGGGAGAGCCCACTCTCTGGCTCTTCCCCTTTCTCCTGACAAGCAGGTTATTTCCTGTGGGCTACGGGACCACACGTCACAGAAGACTCTCAGCTGCTGGCCCCGCTGCGTCCTCACAGCAGCGGACAGAGCCTGCTGCCTCCTGAGCTCTGCCACGTCGGGCCGAGCTCTCCAGAGTGCTGCTGGCGTCCTGTGCCCAAGGGCCCCTCCTGCACCTCCACGCGGGGCCGGGCCTGCTCCAGCGAGCTCCTGGGCAGGGCCATGGAAGGAGCAGGGAGACAGGCCTCGGAGCCGTGGTGCGGCAGCCAGGTCCCCTCTCTTATCAGTTCCCATGACACAATTCCTGGTTCCCAGCTGCCTTCTGCTATTGTTGTTCTTAGTGGGGTGTTGAAAGGGAGCTTGGGGAGGGAGGTGATGAAATTCTCGCCCGCTGGTGGCTCCAGGAAGCGCCCTCAGACAGGCCGGGGCCCCTGACAGCGTGAGGGTTTATCTGGGTGCAGGCCTCCAGCCCGCGGCGAAGGGAAACCCGGGCAGTTCCGTGACGTCCGTGCAGGCTCCCCACCTCCAAACTCCGCAGGAAAGGCTGGTGACCGCCTGCCCGAGGACAGTTCCTATCTCAGTGCAGATCAGGTGGCCAGAAAGGGAGGTGGGCGAGAGGGGGGTTGGGCAGCCCCTGGCCACGGCCTTGCCAGCTTCTCTCATTTCCTGCCCATTTGCCAAAAATCACACACTGGCCGTGGCCATCGCTGGCCTTCAGGGGACACTGTAGCTGACCATCTATAGGAAACAGACATGAAGGAGCAGCCTGGCTTCAGAGACAACCCTGCTCTCTTGGCCAAGGGCACGCTCTGGGGGGACTCTTGTGTTGGCTCCTGGACAGAGGAGTCGCTCTGCACCTAGGCAGGTTGGCCCCCGTACCAGGGCCCTGAGGCAGCACTGCCACCCAGAGCCTTTCCCACTGAGCAGGCGCCAGGACAAGGCTGAGAGCCACACGCCAGGCCAGGCAGGACAACCTCAGGACCCCAGGGCCAGGCAGGTCAACCTCGGGACCCCAGGGCCAGGCAGGACAACCTCGGGACCCCAGGGCCAGGCAGGACAACCTCGGGACCCCAGGGCCAGGCAGGACAACCTCGGGACCCCAGGGCCAGGCAGGACAACCTCGGGACCCCAGGGCCAGGCAGGACAACCTCGGGACCCCAGGGCCAGGCAGGACAACCTCGGGACCCCAGGGCCAGGCAGGACAACCTCGGGACCCCAGGGCCAGGCAGGACAACCTCGGGACCCCAGGGCCAGGCAGGACAACCTCGGGACCCCAGGACCCGGCAGGACAACCTCGGGACCCCAGGGCCAGGCAGGACAACCTCGGGACCCCAGGGCCAGGCAGGACAACCTCGGGACCCCAGGGCCAGGCAGGACAACCTCGGGACCCCAGGGCCAGGCAGGACAACCTCGGGACCCCAGGGCCCGGCAGGACAACCTCGGGACCCCAGGGCCCGGCAGGACAACCTCGGGACCCCAGGGCCAGGCAGGTCAACCTCGGGACCCCAGGGCCAGGCAGGACAACCTCGGGACCCCAGGGCCAGGCAGGACAACCTCGGGACCCCAGGGCCAGGCAGGACAACCTCGGGACCCCAGGGCCAGGCAGGACAACCTCGGGACCCCAGGACCCGGCAGGACAACCTCGGGACCCCAGGGCCAGGCAGGACAACCTCGGGACCCCAGGGCCAGGCAGGTCAACCTCGGGACCCCAGGGCCAGGCAGGACAACCTCGGGACCCCAGGGCCAGGCAGGACAACCTCAGGACCCCAGGGCCAGGCAGGTCAACCTCGGGACCCCAGGGCCAGGCAGGACAACCTCGGGACCCCAGGGCCAGGCAGGACAACCTCGGGACCCCAGGACCCGGCAGGACAACCTCGGGACCCCAGGGCCAGGCAGGACAACCTCGGGACCCCAGGGCCAGGCAGGTCAACCTCGGGACCCCAGGGCCAGGCAGGACAACCTCGGGACCCCAGGGCCAGGCAGGTCAACCTCGGGACCCCAGGGCCAGGCAGGTCAACCTCGGGACCCCAGGACCCGGCAGGACAACCTCGGGACCCCAGGGCCAGGCAGGACAACCTCGGGACCCCAGGGCCAGGCAGGACAACCTCGGGACCCCAGGGCCAGGCAGGACAACCTCGGGACCCCAGGGCCAGGCAGGACAACCTCGGGACCCCAGGGCCAGGCAGGACAACCTCGGGACCCCAGGGCCAGGCAGGACAACCTCGGGACCCCAGGGCCAGGCAGGACAACCTCGGGACCCCAGGGCCAGGCAGGACAACCTCGGGACCCCAGGGCCAGGCAGGACAACCTCGGGACCCCAGGGCCAGGCAGGACAACCTCGGGACCCCAGGGCCAGGCAGGACAACCTCGGGACCCCAGGGCCAGGCAGGACAACCTCGGGACCCCAGGGCCAGGCAGGACAACCTCGGGACCCCAGGGCCAGGCAGGACAACCTCGGGACCCCAGGGCCAGGCAGGACAACCTCGGGACCCCAGGGCCAGGCAGGACAACCTCGGGACCCCAGGACCCGGCAGGACAACCTCGGGACCCCAGGACCCGGCAGGACAACCTCGGGACCCCAGGGCCAGGCAGGACAACCTCGGGACCCCAGGGCCAGGCAGGACAACCTCGGGACCCCAGGGCCAGGCAGGACAACCTCGGGACCCCAGGGCCAGGCAGGACAACCTCGGGACCCCAGGGCCAGGCAGGACAACCTCGGGACCCCAGGGCCAGGCAGGACAACCTCGGGACCCCAGGGCCAGGCAGGACAACCTCGGGACCCCAGGACCCGGCAGGACAACCTCGGGACCCCAGGGCCAGGCAGGACAACCTCGGGACCCCAGGGCCAGGCAGGACAACCTCGGGACCCCAGGGCCAGGCAGGACAACCTCGGGACCCCAGGGCCAGGCAGGACAACCTCGGGACCCCAGGACCCGGCAGGACAACCTCAGGACCCCAGGGCCAGGCAGGTCAACCTCGGGACCCCAGGGCCAGGCAGGACAACCTCGGGACCCCAGGGCCAGGCAGGACAACCTCGGGACCCCAGGGCCAGGCAGGACAACCTCGGGACCCCAGGACCCGGCAGGACAACCTCGGGACCCCAGGACCCGGCAGGGAAGGGGAGGGAGAGGCCTCATCTCCAGTGGACTTGCGGATGAGAGGCACGGCAGAGGGCATCTGGAGTCCCCCGTGTGGGCCGACTGTGCCTCTCCTTCCCTGACCCCCTCTCTCTGTTTCTTTCAGTAAATGAGATCATACGCAACGACCTCTCCGGCCCGGAGCCTCACTCCTAGATGGCGGGGAGCTGGCAGCAGCAGTGGGCTCGGTGCCACCCGACAGCCAAGCTCCTGCGCAGGCTCCTGACCAGGGGCCTGACACAGCTGGTGCCACTCAGACTCTGACTTCTGACACAAGGGGCTGACGACCGACTGCGCTGCGTGTTCAACAACAGCTCTATCAGGGGCTGCGTGCCTCCTGCGGGGAAAGCCCGCCAAGAGAACTGTGGGCGGCGGGAGGCCAGCCCCGGACCTCAGCACTGGAAGTGCCTTGTCTAACCAGACCACGTGGTGTCATGGAGTTGAGCATTGGATTTGCTACCACGAGTATTTGTAGGAGCGAAAACGCTTGCTATGAGGCTTCATCCTTTGTGTGTTAGGGGTCTGGCCAGCTGGGCTGTGAGAGAAACCCAGCCCTCCACAGCTCCTCCACAGCTCCCCGCTTCCTCCAGCGTCTCCTGGGCTGTGTCCCCCAGGCTGCCTCAGCCCTGCACGTCTCTGCTCTGTGTGACTAACTCGTAGGATTTTAATAGGAGCATGCTGGGGTCTTGATTTCTAATATGGTTTTGAGTAAAGCACAAAGAGGCTGAATGGCTCAAGGTAGAGTATTGGACAAAAAAGACGCCGTCTGTCTGGGGCGGGTCTGCGTCAGCATGGCCTGTACCTAGACCACCATAGGCTTATGTGTTCTGGTAAGTGACAGAAGGGTGGCCAGTGTGTGCTGGCAGGGCCTCCACACTGGAATAACCAGCGTCGGTTTTGGAGAATGCACCCGAGAGTCCAGACCCAGCTTCCAGCACCTTCCATTGGGTCTGCCGCCCAGCACAGGCGGCACTTCCTCGTCTCACACAGTTAGAGCACTTTAGACCCCCAGAGAGGTGCATTCAGACACCTGCAGGTCACCACGTGGCAGAGTCAGAAAGTAGTTGTAAATACCATGACGAAGGGAGTGTGACAGATCTGTCAATTAGACTTGTCATTCACAGAAGCCTTATAGACTGCTTCTAGGAAAGGTCACCCAAAGCAGCGTTTTCAAAGCGGCCACATGCAGGCTGTCTTCAGATCCGTCGCGGCTGCAGTCGGGTGCCTGGGGCCCCCCTGCTGCATCCGTACAGTTAGCAGGTCCTGGCAGTGACCTCCTCTCAACCAAAGAGCGCGTTGACGGAAGCAGGGCCGCCCGTCCCTGTGCCTTAGCAGTCGTCGCCCCCTTGTGGAGTAGGCCCGAACTGCACCAGGGGTGGAGACACGTTGCAGGCTCGCCAGGCACCAGCTCGCTATGCCCATCTTCAAGGCCGTCCTGCTCTTCCAACCCGCAGAGAAACAGCTTCGAAAGCCATATCTGACCCTGGGAGGCCGTGAGGAGCTGACTGCAGCCTGGAGCACAGCACTCGCCCCCCGCAGCCCGCTGCTGACCCTGTATTTAGCGTACTGCAGTTGCATGAGCTGTTTCGTAGTAGGCTGTCATGTGAAAGGAAACATTTGAGATCTGTGTCTGCTCTCCTTGTAGTTAGAAAACGGATCCAATAAAGCGGTATTTTTTGCTGGACAATCTCAGTCTGAGAGTGATTCATTGCTCATGGAAAATTCTACGTGGTTCTCTGTGGCACTCGTGGGAAGCCTGAGATGGGCTTTGCTGGGGAAGCAGCTGCTGTGTGCTCACTGAAGCAGAAGGAAGCACGTCTTGCCGTCGGGTTGTTCCCCTTCTTCCTAATGCTTGTGAGGGAAGCCTGCTGGAAGTCGGTGGCAAGGCGAGGGTAGAGTTTGCAGGAGTCTTCAACAGAGAGATGCGCAGTGCTTGCCCCGGCCAGGTGGAGAAGGGACTCGGGCTTATGCCAAGTATTTGTGTTCAGAGAAACATCCTGGGCGAGGCTTGGGCCACACACACTCCCATGGAGCTGGAGGTGGCTCCCTGGTGCCTGGCGAGCCACCTGCCAGCTGCACTCTCACCCGCGCCCATGCAGAGCGTCCAGCCATCCACCGAGCGGGTGGGCACGGCCTCCCCAGCACATCTTCTGAAAGAACGTGTTGCCTTCAGAGCTTTACCAGGCACAGAAGCTCCGCTGCCCTGCTGAGGGGTCTGCAGACTGATCATGCTAGAGAGGTCCCCAGCACCCAGAGCAGGCAGAGGCACCCACTGCCAGGCCCCCCCGACACTGCTGGAAGTAAGCACTGCAGGAACCGCACAGCCCCGTCTGGAATGGAGTGTTCAGGGACAAGCAGGTGGGAGGTGCCGGCTAAGCTTTCCCACCCTCTAGGCCAGCAGGGAGCCCCAGGATGGAGGCCAGGAACCTCCAGAGGGCCTCCCTCAGCCTCCCTTGCCTTGGAAACCGAGGTGAAGACCACCCTGAAACCAGCCATGGTACAGCAGGTGGTTCCGGGGCCTTCTGGGCTTCCACCACTGTAGTTTGTATCTAGTTCTGAAATATCGTCATCACCTCAGGAGAATGGAAGAGCCCACACCTGCCTCCTCCTCCCCAGCTCAAGCCACTGGTGACTGCTCTGCAGATCCCCAGGCCTGGAGGGGCTGAAGGGAGCCCCGCAGCAGGGGCCTGAGCCTGCCCTTGGTCCCGCCCCGGACTGGCCTGCCTCTGCCTGTCACAGGGCTACACGTGGACAGGTGCTTCTGCCCTCGGCTGCATGTTGGGACTGGAGTGCCCAGGGCCAGCAGCTGGAGGGAATTTAAAGCAGCCAGGCTCTCCGTGTGGCTTGTGAGGGCTCATGCCCAGGGCAGGCCCCCACCCCCTGACCTAACGTGGAATGGTGTCTGCGAAGCACGTTGTGTTGATGATTTACACATCAGGGCTATGATGACTGAGCATTCCCTTCGTGCCCATGTGTGGCTACGCCCAGCAGCACCCACCCACCCTGGGTTTCTACCGGGAAGCTGGACACCCGATCCGAGTGAGCGTGAGTCGCCCCGATGGTGCCAGGGGCCAGGAAACACACACACTGACCCAGCAGACGGCAGAGGCTGGGCCAGGCCTGCAGCAGCCAGCAGCAAGGCCAGCGTGGGTCCCAACGATGGCACTGCTGTTGCCAGCAGAGCCACCCAGCTCTGACTCCCTGCACTGAAGCTCAGAGCTGCTTCTACACTGTGTGGTCAGAGCACCTGCCATCTCCCCGTCACTGTGGGACTTGTCCCCTTCTTTGACACCAGGAAGAGCCAGCTCCTTCTCACAGTGCCTGGGCAAACCATGAGCTGCCTGCTGTTAACGCGCTTATCCAGCAGCCATCCCTCTTTCCCGAGAAAGAGCAAACATGCTGGTAAGGGTCTCTTCTGGGGGTGCCTGAGTCACCTCTGGAGGGAAGGCGCTCGGTGCCCTCAGCCAAGGGTCTTCAGCTCCCCTAGGCCGTTGCTTCGGCAGCTCTGGCCTGGCCTGGGCTGGAGGAGACGGTGCAGACCCTGTACTCCACTACCCTCCCAGGGAGGGGCTGCCACAGCCACAGCAGCCCCTCAGCCCAGCGTGTCCTCCACACTGCCCATCTGCTGGCTCAGGGCCTCTGCAGGGCCTCTGGGTTGTGGGCATGCCACAGGCCCCCAGAAGTGCCCCAGTGCTGCCCTCCCACGACTGCCAGGGTGGGACGGTCCCTCTGTGGAGCAGAGCAGGCCCCAAGTGGCACTCAGGGAGCTGCTCCTGCTCTGCACCTTTGCCACCACTGAGAGCAAAGGTACCTGGCAGGAGCCAGGAGAGCTGACCGGCAGCTCCAGCAACCCGCAGCGTCCCAGCCGCCACGGGTGGACTGCTTTCCTGGGCACTGGGCATCGTGGAGAAGTAGAGCTCTGAACCTCCCGGGGAGTGAGTGCCCCAAGAGACTGTGGCTCAGCTGCACCCTCCCAGGGGATACCTGGGCTTAGCTCCCTCCAGACCAACACTGTGGGGCAGAGACTTCCTACCTGGGACCTTTGGGGGAACACCTGGGAGCCTTGGACTCCTCACATGGAGAAACTGGACGACCAGGAATCCTGCAGCTGAGACAGCCATGCTCACTCCAGGTCCTGGACGCTAGGGGAAGAGGGGAAGGTGGGAAGCAGCCAGGGATCACGTCTCCCAAAGGCTCCAGGCAAGATTCTGTGCTCGCCAGCCGTGCTCACGGGGCTCTGGGAAGGTCCTCCCCCTGGTCTTTCTCTGTACTTCACAAAGGTCCTCCTCTCTGGTCCCTGCAGGTCCTCCTCTCTGGTCCCTGCAGCTCCTCCTCTCTGGTCCCTACAGGTCCTCCTCTCTGGTGTCCAGCAGCTCCTCCTCTCTGGTCCCTACAGGTCCTCCTCTCTGGTCCCAGCAGCTCCTCCTCTCTGGTCCCAGCAGCTCCTCCTCTCGGGTCCCTACAGCTCCTCCTCTCTGGTCCCTGCAGCTCCTCCTCTCTGGTCCCAGCAGGTCCTCCTCTCTGGTCCCAGCAGGTCCTCCTCTCTGGTCCCTGCAGCTCCTCCTCTCTGGTCCCAGCAGGTCCTCCTCTCTGGTCCCTGCAGGTCCTCCTCTCTGGTCCCAGCAGGTCCTCCTCTCTGGTCCCTGCAGCTCCTCCTCTCTGGTCCCAGCAGGTCCTCCTCTCTGGTGTCCAGCAGGTCCTCCTCTCTGGTCCCAGCAGGTCCTCCTCTCTGGTCCCAGCAGGTCCTCCTCTCTGGTCCCTGCAGGTCCTCCTCTCTGGTCCCTGCAGCTCCTCCTCTCTGGTCCCTGCAGCTCCTCCTCTCTGGTCCCTACAGGTCCTCCTCTCTGGTCCCTGCAGGTACTCCTCTCTGGTCCTAGCAGGTCCTCCTCTCTGGTCTCAGCAGGTCCTCCTCTCTGGTCCCTGCAGGTCCTCCTCTCTGGTCCCTGCAGGTCCTCCTCTCTGGTCCCTGCAGGTCTTCCTCTTTGGTCCCTGCAGCTCCTCCTCTCTGGTCCCAGCAGGTCCTCCTCTCTGGTCCCTGCAGCTCCTCCTCTCTGGTCCCTGCAGCTCCTCCTCTCTGGTCCCTACAGGTCCTCCTCTCTGGTCCCTGCAGGTCCTCCTCTCTGGTCCCAGCAGGTCCTCCTCTCTGGTCCCAGCAGGTCCTCCTCTCTGGTCCCTGCAGCTCCTCCTCTCTGGTCCCTACAGGTCCTCCTCTCTGGTCCCTGCAGCTCCTCCTCTCTGGTCCCTGCAGGTCCTCCTCTCTGGTCCCTACAGGTCCTCCTCTCTGGTCCCAGCAGGTCCTCCTCTCTGGTCCCTGCAGGTCCTCCTCTCTGGTCCCTACAGGTCCTCCTCTCTGGTCCCTGCAGGTCCTCCTCTCTGGTCCCAGCAGGTCCTCCTCTCTGGTCCCAGCAGGTCCTCCGCTCTGGTCCCTGCAGCTCCTCCTCTCTGGTCCCTGCAGCTCCTCCTCTCTGGTCCCTACAGGTCCTCCTCTCTGGTCCCAGCAGGTCCTCCTCTCTGGTCCCTGCAGCTCCTCCTCTCTGGTCCCTACAGGTCCTCCTCTCTGGTCCCAGCAGGTCCTCCTCTCTGGTCCCTGCAGCTCCTCCTCTCTGGTCCCAGCAGGTCCTCCTCTCTGGTGTCCAGCAGGTCCTCCTCTCTGGTCCCAGCAGGTCCTCCTCTCTGGTCCCAGCAGGTCCTCCTCTCTGGTCCCTGCAGCTCCTCCTCTCTGGTGTCCAGCAGGTCCTCCTCTCTGGTGTCCAGCAGGTCCTCCTCTCTGGTCCCTGCAGGTCCTCCTCTCTGGTCCCTGCAGCTCCTCTTCTCTGGTCCCAGCAGCTCCTCCTCTCTGGTCCCAGCAGGTCCTCCTCTCTGGTCCCTGCAGCTCCTCCTCTCTGGTGTCCAGCAGGTCCTCCTCTCTGGTGTCCAGCAGGTCCTCCTCTCTGGTCCCTACAGGTCCTCTTCTCTGGTCCCAGCAGGTCCTCCTCTCTGGTCCCTGCAGCTCCTCCTCTCTGGTCCCTGCAGCTCCTCCTCTCTGGTCCCTGCAGCTCCTCCTCTCTGGTCCCAGCAGGTCCTCCTCTCTGGTGTCCAGCAGGTCCTCCTCTCTGGTCCCAGCAGGTCCTCCTCTCTGGTCCCAGCAGCTCCTCTTCTCTGGTCCCTGCAGGTCCTCCTCTCTGGTCCCTGCAGGTCCTCCTCTCTGGTCCCTGCAGCTCCTCCTCTCTGGTCCCTGCAGCTCCTCCTCTCTGGTCCCTACAGGTCCTCCTCTCTGGTCCCTGCAGCTCCTCCTCTCTGGTCCCT
The DNA here is from genome assembly GCF_048772815.1 of Callospermophilus lateralis. Taxonomy (NCBI): domain Eukaryota; kingdom Metazoa; phylum Chordata; class Mammalia; order Rodentia; family Sciuridae; genus Callospermophilus; species Callospermophilus lateralis. The sequence continues at coordinate 687,654 of NC_135321.1, read as the reverse complement.
ACAGGTCCTCCTCTCTGGTCCCAGCAGGTCCTCCTCTCTGGTCCCAGCAGCTCCTCTTCTCTGGTCCCTGCAGGTCCTCCTCTCTGGTTTCAGCAGGTCCTCCTCTCTGGTCCCAGCAGGTCCTCCTCTCTGGTCCCTGCAGCTCCTCCTCTCTGGTCCCAGCAGGTCCTCCTCTCTGGTCCCTGCAGCTCCTCCTCTCTGGTCCCTGCAGCTCCTCCTCTCTGGTCCCTACAGGTCCTCCTCTCTGGTCCCTGCAGCTCCTCCTCTCTGGTGTCCAGCAGCTCCTCCTCTCTGGTTCCAGCAGCTCCTCCTCTCTGGTCCCTACAGGTCCTCCTCTCTGGTCCCTGCAGCTCCTCCTCTCTGGTCCCAGCAGGTCCTCCTCTCTGGTCCCAGCAGGTCCTCCTCTCTGGTCCCTGCAGCTCCTCCTCTCTGGTCCCAGCAGGTCCTCCTCTCTGGTCCCTGCAGCTCCTCCTCTCTGGTCCCTGCAGGTCCTCCTCTCTGGTCCCTGCAGGTCCTCCTCTCTGGTCCCTGCAGCTCCTCCTCTCTGGTCCCAGCAGGTCCTCCTCTCTGGTGTCCAGCAGGTCCTCCTCTCTGGTCCCTGCAGGTCCTCCTCTCTGGTCCCTGCAGCTCCTCCTCTCTGGTCCCTGCAGCTCCTCCTCTCTGGTCCCTGCAGCTCCTCCTCTCTGGTCCCAGCAGGTTCTCCTCTCTGGTGTCCAGCAGGTCCTCCTCTCTGGTCCCTGCAGCTCCTCCTCTCTGGTCCCTGCAGCTCCTCCTCTCTGGTCCCAGCAGCTCCTCCTCTCTGGTCCCAGCAGGTCCTCCTCTCTGGTGTCCAGCAGGTCCTCCTCTCTGGTCCCAGCAGGTCCTCCTCTCTGGTGTCCAGCAGGTCCTCCTCTCTGGTGTCCAGCAGGTCCTCCTCTCTGGTGTCCAGCAGGTCCTCCTCTCTGGTCCCTGCAGGTCCTCCTCTCTGGTCCCTGCAGCTCCTCCTCTCTGGTGTCCAGCAGGTCCTCCTCTCTGGTCCCTGCAGCTCCTCCTCTCTGGTCCCTGCAGCTCCTCCTCTCTGGTCCCTGCAGGTCCTCCTCTCTGGTCCCAGCAGGTCCTCCTCTCTGGTCCCTGCAGGTCCTCTTCTCTGGTTCCAGCAGGTCCTCCTCTCTGGTCCCAGAAGGTCCTCCTCTCTGGTGTCCAGCAGCTCCTTCTCTCTGGTGTCCAGCAGCTCCTCCTCTTGGTCCCTGCAGCTCCTCCTCTCTGTTTTCTTGCAGGTCCTCCTCTCTCACCTCTGGCACATATTTCCCCCTGGTCCCAGGCCTTCGTCTTTGGTCTTGGCTTGTTCTCCTCTGCAGTCTCTCAGCAGACTCTCCTCTCTGTCTCCCAGTTGGTCTTCTCTCTGGTCTGGGTAAAACTTTCTGGTCCCCAGCAGGACCTCCTCTCTGCTCCCCAGTGGGTCTTCCTCTGGTCTCCTGCCAATTTTCCTTTCTGGTCTCAGCGGGTTTTCTCTCTGGTTCTGGGCAGGTCTCTCTCTCTGGTTCCTGCAGGTCCACATCTTTGGTCTCCACCTGGGCAGACTTGGTGCCACTGAAGACAGGGGGTGGAAGTGACAGGGCTGGAACAAGGTTGGAAATGCAGGACAGCTTCCACATGCTCTGGAGGGCGGTCCCCTTGGAACCTGGATGCCATGCTGTGAGGAAGCCAAGGCCATGTGCGGAGGCTGGTGCTGGAGGTGCTGGCAGTGCCTGCTGAGGCCCAGGCTGCACCAGCCCCAGGAGCACAAGCAGGAGAGACGGAGGGAGGGACTGCACCAGCAATCGGTGAAATCTGTTTTCTACCTCAGCCTACAGTCATCCCCAGCTGACACCGAGGACGGCAGGGACCAGCTGTGCCTGCCAAGCTCTACCCACCTGCAGAAAAAGTGCTGTTGTTGTAATTAACTTCTGTGGTGTGTGTCGTGTGGCAGATGACTGAAAGGCAACAGGCTGGGCCCTGTGCGGCCCTGTGGGCTGTGAAAAGGCCTGGGGCTCGAGGCAGAGCAGGGCCAGGCGCTGGCCACAGGAAACCAGGCATGGTGTGGCACGCCCTCAACCCAGCAACTCGGGAGGCTGGAGCAGGAAGGATGGAAAGTTTGAGGCCAACTTGGGCAACTTAGGAAAACCTTGTCTCAAAGGAAAAAATAAAAAAGGCTGGAATGTAGCTCAGTGGCAGAACTCCCCTGGGTTCATCCCCACCAAATAATAATAATTTTTAATTTTTAATATGATTTAAATGACCAGGGGGCATGTCTGTAAATAGCTGCCAGGGAGCAGGGAAAGCTATCTAGAGAATCAGTCACTCTCGCGGATAACAGGAACAGGGTAGTGGTGGTGGTGAGCTGAATCCCTCGCACCAGTGCAGGGTGAGGAGCTAAGATGGGTCTGCTTCAAAGCAGGCCACTGGGATAGCCACGTGGAGACGAGGGACAGGGTAGAGCCCGAGGACCCCAAGAAGGGCCTGCCTGGTGCTGGCTGGGCCTCACCTGGGGTCTCACTCTGTGTTTTGAACCCAGGGCACTTTACTACTGAGCCACACCCAGCCCTTTTTACAATATTTCATTAGAGACAGGGTCTCGCTAAGTCGCTGAGCTGGCTGTGAACTCAGATCCTCTGGCCTCAGCCTCCCGAGCCGCTGCGACGACAGGTGTGGGCCACTGTGCCATGCCATGGGGAGATTCCAGTTCTTCAGTAGGTCCTTCCATGTCACCGTGGCTTGTCTGTCATCCTTGACTCTAAGGACCGTGTTCCCGTCACCGGAGGCAGAGAGTCTGATGCCCTTTTGCTGTTGGGTGGGTGGAATCCAGGCAGCGGCCCTCCTCTCACGGGGGACCAGGGGCTCCACAGACCACCTGGGGAGGCTTCACCCACTTTGTGGCTCACCTTCTGATCCATTCCTCCCTCGCTCACGGGTACCCTTTCTTCATTCCTGTGTTCCCTGATGCTTGAGATGGAGGCCACGGCCAGGCACCACGGTGCCATGTGTCAAGCGGCCGTCCGGGAGGCTGAGGCAGGAGAACCACAAGTTCAAGGCCAGCCTGGGCACCTTAGTGACCCTGCCTCAAAATGAGATGTATAAAGGGTTGGGGGACGGGCGTGGTGGCACCTGCCTGTGACCCCAGGGGCTTGGCAGGCTGAAGCAGGAGGAGTGTGAGTTCAAAGCCAGGCTCAGGAATTTAGCCAGGTGCCAAGAACTCAGTGAGACCCACTCTCTCAATAAAATACAAAAAAGGGCTGGGGTGTGGCTCAGTGGGCAAGCACCCCTGCACCCGATCCCCAGTACAGAGACAAAACAGAACAAAGAACCAGTTGGCAGGTGAGTCCTCAGCCTGAAGCTTCTTTCCCACCAGGCCTGGGTCCTGTGGCTTCTGGTGACAGTGCTTTACCCGCTGTCCCACTGACGCCGTCACGTTTTCACCTCATGAGATTCAAAGTCCCGCTGAGTTCCATTTGCTTCTCCACCCACTGGAAGTGGGCAGGTTTCCCAGGCCTGGGGACCTTTGACTGCCCCCGTCTTCATCCGCTGTTCCCTGCTGTGACTAAAGGCCCGACAGAACAGCTGTGGAGGAGGACAGGTTCAGCCAGGCGCTCAGGTTTCCGCAGGCTGCATCCCCAGGGCTCCAGGTGAGGCAGGAGACCATGCTGAAGAGTGTGGTGGAGGGGAGCAGCTCACACGGTGACCAGGGAGCAGACAGCGAGACTCCGCTCTCCAGATACACAATCTATACATATTCTGACAGCCTCGTCCCCAGAGAGCCACCCCTCCGGCCACACCCCACCTCCTCAGTGACCACGCAGCTCGCCCATCAGGGGTCAAGACTCTACAACCTTCCTGCCCTGTCCCACCCAGGAGCCTCTGGGGACACCTCATCTAAGCCATAACAGCCAGAACATGGCTTATGTGATTTTACTCCATGTTCCTGATGTTGTTTTATGGTGCAGAACGTGGGCTGTCCTGGAAATGCTCCTGAGCACGTTCTGTGGGCGTGGGGGGAAGCTCTAGAACCTGCGGAGCCCTGCCCCAGGGGGCTGCCTCTCTACTGGTCACATCACAGCTGAGAGGCGCTGGTCCCTGTCACTGTGGATTCATTTCTTCTTGCAGTTCATCAGCTTACCTCCTGTGATGGCACTCCACCCTTGTTGCCCTTTATTACCATCAGTTACCCTCCACGTCCCTGGTAACGCTTGGGCTCTAAGATCTACCCAGTGTACTACTGATTCATCTTTTTAATTTTTTGTTTTTGTAGATGGATAAATAAAATATATTTATTTATTTTTATGTGGTGCCGAGGATGGAAACCAGGGCCTCACACGTGCTAGGCAAGCGCTCTACCGCTGAGTTACAAGGAAAGCCGTTAAATCGTCTTTTGATTGGTGTTTGCATGTATGTCTATTCATGTTTAAACTGTGAATCCTTTCACATCTTCATATACAAGTAGGCTTTTCTGGGCATGTAGTCTCATCTTACTTTTTTAATACAATCACATCTTCTCTGCCTCCCAATAGGACTTTTTTATTTATTCATTTACTTATCTACATTGGCACTGGGGATTGAAGTGAGGGATACTCCCCGACTCTGCCTCCTATGAGCGTGGTCACCCACTGCGAACGCCACCCATGCGGCCCTTCCAGGAACCACCAACCGGAATTCCCTCTTCCGGAAATCCCTCCTCCAGAACTTCCCCAACCAATGGGAGAACTCCAAAGTAGTGGGGCGCACCCCCACCAGGCGGACAGCAGGAGTCTAATATACAGTTGAATACACAGCTCAACATAACCCTCATCATCTCAATGGCCCGCTGGCTCACCTCTCAACCACTCCCTTCTGGAAAAAATGCCATGTGCTGTTCTGACTCGGCTGTGGCTCTCAGCAACCCACCACTGTGCGTGCTGATGGGGCTTGTGCTTCTGGACGTGCAGCGTGTATGCCACGGACCGATGTGATCTGGCCAACATCCTTCCCCAGCACTTCCTCACCTGGTTCTGGGAAGGCGCTCCTTTCTGGCCTCAGAACCCTCTGTTCCCTTGCTCTCTCTGGGTGCTTGAGGCTGCTGCTCCGGGGTCTTTGCTCTATGCTCTGTGCTCTGGTCCCGAGAGCAGGCTGCTGCCGGACTGTGTTCTCCATAGACAGTGTGTTTCTCCAGCTGCCTTGAAGTTCATGGAGCCTTGGATCTGGGGGTCTCTCGTTCCCATAAACTGGAAATATCTTAGCTGTCACATTTAAGACTGCAATGCGGCAGCGTTTCGGTGGTGCCCACAGCTCACTGATGTTCTGCTTCCCGGACTCCCTGCTGTCATTTGGGGTGGTCCCCAGTGCAGTCTCGGGGCACGTGTGTCTTTTTCCGCGAGATCCACCTGCTGCACCTTCACAAGGTGGATCTGGGTTTCTACCTACCTGGCACGGCGTTGCTTCTGATGGTTCACAGGCCACACTTGCTGTTCTACTGCCATCTCACTCCCAGCACGTCTTGCAGGGTTGCTCTTTCTCCACACTGGTTTGCTTCTCTGAACACCTGCTGAATTCTGAGTAGGTGTCATTAGGTGGGTTTTACTTCCCTGGATCCCCTCATAAATGTGCCTGAGCTCTTTTCGGGGCATGGTAAGCCACTTGGGAAATGGTTGCCCCTCTGTGCCTTCCAAAGTCTTCCAGGCTTTGTTGGGTAGGCCCGGAGCAGCTCCCACTCTTGGGCTGGGCTTCCCATTATTGCAACAGACTACCTGATGCTGTGTGGGCCTCCTGGCCTGGTGCTGGGCTGGGCACTATTCCTGGACCCAGGCTCCCTCTCCTGATTCTGTCCACCCAGCCTCAGCTGCACATGGAGGGAGCCCTCTGCAGACTTCAGTGCTCCTTCTGTGAGCCCCTGCTCTCTAGCAGTCTGCCCTAGAGCCTTGGCCCCATCTCCACCTCTGCAGACTCTGGGCTCTGCCTGTGCCTCCTCCCTCACCAGGGCCAGAACCTGCTGCAGGCCGTAAACTGAGCCTCCCCCAGGGCCTGCAGTCTGATGTCTAACGTGCGTCTTGTACGTTTTAAACTTCTTAGCTGTTTTAGTGGAGAGTAGCTCTGGCTCCTGTTAGTTCATCTTGGCTGGAAACAGGGATTCTGACGTTTGATATCCAAGGCTTCCTTGGGAGGCTACTAGTCAGTGCCGCCAGTCTCCTCCGCCCTGCATTTCATGTCCTGTAACAATAAAGCTATTCACATAACCACCTCGCGTCTGGCCAAGAGAGTGGCGTGATCACTGATGGGCCTCGGGGCCTCATATAACTTTAATCGGAAGGGGAGCATCAAACAGAGGCTGAGAAATAGCTCTCGCTGCCAAACAAGCTCTTTACCTGGAGGAGAAACAAAGGAGGGCTGGGGAAGAGCCAAGGGTTTCCACCGTTTCTGAAAAGGCAAGAAGAGTAAGGCAAAATGTCTGTCCAGGTGCTGTGGGAGCCGCCCACGTGGCCCAGGTGTCCTCTGTCACGTGGCCCAAGATGAAGAGGAGCTCTCCACCCTGGTCCAACCTCTCAGCTGCTCCAGCTTCCTGCCCACGCCCTCAGAACCACCACAACGCTGGCCTGGTCGCTGGCCACTGCCTCTCCAAGATCAGGCCACGGCTCCAGAAGAGAGGCTCCATCACAGCCCTGCTGCCCGGACCCCCGGGACCACCCGCGAGCTTCTGCATGTCTCTACTGCCCCAAATGGAGACCATGGACTTCATGGACGTTTCCTTTCCTGTGTGCCTGGAGCTTGCTAACTAGATACCTTAATTTGGGATTTGTAATGACCGGACATTAATGACGGTTTGGCGGGGTTCAAGCTTACCTGAGGCTTCCCAGCAGGAAAAGGGTTTGCCAAGCAATTTAATCACTTAAAACAGGAGTGCCAGAGCTACTCTTATGGGAATGGGGTTAAAGACTTTAGGAACACTCATTGTCTGGATGCAAATAATGCTGCTACTTATGAGATTTTTTTTCCTATTCATTGGAGTAGGCCCAGCAGGACTTCAACATGAAAATATGTTATTAGCAATTAGCTCTTACCACAACATACTCAAAGGAATAAAAAAATTAAAAATAGTCTCTAATCCAGGCTCTTTACTGAATTGAACCCCACTTAACCTGGATGATAACAGTTCATGCCTGGACTTCAACTGCAGCTTTCCAAGTGCTGTTCAAATGTGCTCTATTCCACGTGAGCCCCAAAGCTGCCCTGTGAGGACACAGGGCAGGTCAAGCCCCACCTGCAGATGAGGTTACTGAGGTCTAGGGGACCGGGTTAACATGCAGACTTGGGCAGGGGCTGTGGCTCAGCAGTAGAGCACTTGCCTAGCATGTGTGAAGCCCTGGGTTTGATCCTCAGCACCACATAAAAATAAATAAATAAAATAAAGGTATTGTGTCCAAGTAAAAAATAAATATTAAAAAAATATGCAGACTCTAGGACTTTCTTGTTGTCTAATACCTTGAGACTGAACCTGCTGTCCCTTTATCTACCACCTATCATCTGTCATCCCTTCATCTATCCGACCACCCCCTTGCCCATCCATGACCCCCTCACCCCTCCATCCATCCATCCATCTGTCCATCCATCTGTCAATCTACCCACCATCCATGTATCCATCCATGACCCCCTTATCCCTCCATCCATCCATCCATCTGTCCATCCATCCATCTGTCAATCTTCCCACCATCCATGTATCCATCCATGACCCCCTCATCCCTCCATCCATCCATCTGTCCATCCATCCATCTGTCAACCTACCCACCATCCATGTATCCATCCATGACCCCCTTATCCCTCCATCCATCCATCCATCTGTCCATCCATCCATCTGTCAATCTTCCCACCATCCATGTATCCATCCATGACCCCCTCATCCCTCCATCCATCCATCTGTCCATCCATCCATCTGTCAACCTACCCACCATCCATGTATCCATCCATGACCCCCTTATCCCTCCATCCATCCATCCATCTGTCCATCCATCCATCTGTCAACCTACCCACCATCCATGTATCCATCCTTGACTCCCTCATCCTTCCATCCATCCATCCATCTGTCCATCCATCCATCTGTCAATCTACCCACCATTCATGTATCCATTCATGACCCCCTTATCCCTCCATCCATCCATCCATCTGTCCATCCATCCATCTGTCAATCTACCCACCATTCATGTATCCATTCATGACCCCCTTATCCCTCCATCCATCCATCCATCTGTCCATCCATCCATCTGTCAATCTACCCACCATTCATGTATCCATCCATGACCCCCTCACCCCTCCATCCATCCATCCATCTGTCCATCCATCTGTCAATCTACCCACCATCCATGTATCCATCCTTGACTCCCTCATCCCTCCATCCATCCATTCATCCACCCGTCCATCCACCCACCATTGGTGGCTGTCTGTAAGGGATCCTCATAGGCAGTTGCGGGTCCAGGCCACCTGTGTCCCTTGCTGCCCCGAACCCTCCCATTCTGTCAGGCCTCCTGGCATCTCCTCCCCATCCTAGCTGTTGGTGACAGGTGGTCTGGGAGTCAAAGCAGACCCCTGTGTCCCCACAGTGGTGGCCACCTCTGCCTGCACCTGCCTCTGCCCTGGGGTCTAATTGGGATGGCTCTGGCGGCCTCCTGTGAGGCAGGCACTGGGCCAAGGGCAGCAGGTTGAGGGTCGGGGGACTGGTAACAGGGGTGTGTCTCTGGGCAACTTGGTCACTGTGGACATGGGACATGAGACCAGGCTAAGCGTTCAGCAGCAGGAGGGAAGGACTGGATAGATCAAACTGAAGGTCACGTAGCCCTTCAGGTGTTGGGGTGTCCTTCAGCTAGAGCCCCTTCAGTGCTCCAAGCTTTCTGGGTTACACCCTGGTACCTACCTACAGTGGCTGGGAAGGGTCTGGAATGTGACTCCACAGTGGCGCAGCCCATCGACAGCGCGGTGCTGGTGAGCCAGCGCACAGGGGGCTGGGCGTCTGAACAGGCCTCACGTCCGGACTCAGCTGCGTCTCACCTCCCTGTGGGCCACGCCCTGAGGCCAGGATGCTGATGCTGGAGGTGAGGCAGGCAGTCCCTCGCTAGCTCCAGGCCCTGGGAGACCCTCTCCTCGCCCGGCTGCCGCTGCCCCAAGGCCCCGAGCGGGCGGTAGTGAGCAGCACAGCAGCGGCTGCCTCACAGGAGGCTGCCAGGCCCAAGCCTTTCCATCCAGCTGCCCCAGCAGGGATGGCTTCCCACACCCGCTGTGTCCACCCTCCTGCCTCTGCTGTGCTTCATGCTGGACAGGACCACTCAGGCCAGGAGTGTCTTTCCCAGGTGACTCCAGCTCCCAGGTCGCTGGCCCGCAGGGCCCCGGAGCCTGGGAAGCAGAGCAGGGCCTGCTGGCCTCAAGGAAGAGGGCTGCAGTGCCGACACCCTGCTGGTGCAGCCCTCCCCGGCTCTGGTGACCTCAGAACAGAGCAGGGTCGTTCTGCTGTTCCAGACTCAGCCACACCACGGTTGTGCCACGGTCAGACCCTGCACTTCCTGCGGCTCCCAGCGGTGGCCCCTACTGCTCCTCTCCCTCTGAGAAAGAATGCGCTCTCCTCTCTCCAAGCACTGTCTGCTGGCCTCTGCCCGGCGTGGAAACCGGCCTCCAGGCTGCACCAACAGAGCACCGTGGAACGTCCTTCACCTCGTGCTGTGAACATCCAAAGTGAGAGAAGGAGCCACTGCAGCTTTACGGGACAGAGATGCAGAAGGCGGGGTGTGGAGCAAACCCGAGGGGCAGGGCCTGGTGTCCAGCCACAGCCCTTCCCAGTGGACGTCCAGGGCAGGACCAACCACACAAAGAGTGGAGGTGGAGCCCAGGCACTCAAGTTGGGCAAGGCCCTGGGCCCTGCCTAGCACCAGGGTCCAACCTGAGCAGCCCTTCTTCTGGGACCCTTTCTGGGGAGGGTGGGGACGCTGGACTCAGTCACCACAGCCACCCTGGTGGTTTCGCGGAGGTTCACAGATGAGGAAAGAACGTCACTGGGCCTGCAAGGCCCCACGTCCAGGGGTCTTCATGGAATAAAAAGGGCTGAAGTCCTGCCTCAGAGCTGCAGGCCCACCTCCTCTGGGGCTGACCGTGGGTGAGGGTGGAAAGGGGAGCCACTGGGTGGACACTGAGGTGACGTCTCTGCAGCACGGAGCTCGCTCAGCTGCAGGGACCGTCCGCCCTGCAGCTCTGTCCACTGTCCCTCGAGGGGACTGTGGTGGGATCCCAGGACACTCCCTTTTCTGAGGAGAGGAGACTTCCCTGGGGGCTCACAGGTCACATGCCCAGGTGTCATGTCAAACACATCTCCCCTGCTGGCCTCCAGGCGGCTGGTCAGGGCCTTGCTGACCCTGCTCCCTGCAGAACTGGTGGGAGGGCGGAGGACACCACCTTGCGCTTCAGAGCCAGTTGCCGTCCTCGGAACATTCCTCTTGCCACGTGGCTGTGGGTCGGACCAGCTGTCTCTCTCCCTCCTGGTGGTACCCAAGGTGTGGTTAGGGCCAAGCCGTGGGCTCCTGGGCACCCTGGGCCTTGCTGGTGGCCCACCTCAGCCACATGCCCTCTGCCCACCCAGCCCCGGGAGTGAGGGCACAGGTTGTTCAGGAAGGCCCTGGTGGGCGACCACAGCCCCGTTGCAGTTGCTAGGCCTGTATGAGCTCTGGGGAAGACTTGTCAGGAGCCCTCGGCCTGGCACGCTGGGACAGCAGGGACACCTTCTGGAAATGCAGCTGGGGCTGCGCAAGGTCGGCCTGAGACAGCGGGGCTCTCCACACAATCAGGACGTCTGCAGCCACATTCCAAACCCCTGCAAACGCAGAGCAAGACAGCGCCGTGGTCACCGTTGTCCCCCTCAGCGCCTAATACACGTCTTGGGGCCTCTCAGACCGTGACTCGCCTGTCACCCTCTGTGTGGGCCCACGTGAGGCTGGGTTTGTCCTGCAGGTCCCTGGCTGCTGCAGCTGAAGCCCCCCTCCAGGAGAAGTTGGCTTCCTGTCCCCGGCAGCCCTCAGTCCTCGAGGTGCCCGTGGGGCCAGGTCCTTGTCCCAGCACCCAGCCTGCTTCGCCTCTCGGAAGGGCGGCCCTTCTGAATAACTTGATGGGAAATCCCCGTCAGGAAAACTAAGGAAAGAACTTAACGGCTAACAAATACCCCCTGAAGCCCCCAGTGGGACCCTTTTCCTGGCGTCTGGCAGGGGGATGGTGCCCTCTTCATCCTGGGCTCATTAGGGTCAGATCTAAGAGGCCTAAGCCGTGCTGCCTGGCCTTGCATCTCTACAGCCCGTCTGCAAGGCGAGGCCCAGCCAGCGCTGTGAGGCCCTGTCCCGCTGCCCCGCAGGCTCTGCCGGCCTGTGCTTGCTGACACCCTTCAGGGTCCCATGGAGGAGTCTACAAATGGACTGGCCTATCGGACGGCGCTGTCCGTGCTTAGGGAGAGGCTTCATTCCTAGACACACCTCATCAACACCCATGGTCCCTTCAACCCTGGGCATCTGTTAATCCAATCAAGCGGCCATTCAGAGTGGCTCTGACAGAAATCGTCTAAGAGCAGCTTTACTAAATGCCACAGGAGACCTCTCTGTCTGCAGGGTTGAGAGCTCTCCTGTCATTTAGGACTCAGCAGCCCAGGCCAAGGGTCTGTGGACAGCCTGCTGAGTTGGACACCACGGAAGCCATGGAGGGTGGCTGCTGCGATTTGGATGGTGCAGGTGCAGGGGGAGGAGCTGCAGAACCGGGACAGCCAGAGGGTGGCCCGCCTCAGGCGTGTGAGGACAGGATGCCCAGGCTGAGGGCTTTACTTGTGGTCAGCTGAGTGGACTGAGTGGTGGGCTCTCAGCAGGAGGGAGGACACCTATGAGACTTGTCAGCAACTGCCTGAGGGCCGGACAGCCACAGGACGGCAGGGTGGCCCCACAGGCTCCGTGGGTGGCTGTGACCCTCTGGTGTGCTTTGCCTGGAGGATGTGGCCCACCGCGTGCACAGACCTGGGCAGACCTGTCCTGCCCACCTCTGAGCCACACGGGACCCCCGGGTCTGGGGGCTCAGAGACCCAGAGAAGGCCCAGGGAGGATGGGGCTCTGCGCACGCACCATGAGAACAGGGTCATCCTCGGGCCGGCCCAGACTGACCCATCTTCCCAGGGCCCCGTCCCTGGGCTTGGCAGTAGGCTCAGGTCCACAAGGTGGCGTCTTCCCCAGCACCCTGGCCTGCACCTCCGCCTCCAGTGTGAGCGGCCAGGCCGCGCCAGGCGCCTCCCCGCAGACAGCAGGCATCGAGGAGCAGTGCAGTGGCTGACCCAGGGGGACGTGTGCCATGGCTCCCACCCCCGTACCTGAGCCGTGCTGGCGCCCCGTCTGGGAGCCCTGCCCGCCCCGAGCCGGGAGGTGCCTCTCCGAGAGTGCCCCTGGCCTAGACGGAGGGAGAGGCTGCACACTGGGAAGGGGCGCAGGAGCGGGAGGGAGGCTGGCCGGAGGCCAAGGAACGGGGTGAACCGAGTGTCAGCCTCGGGCTGTTTGGGGCCGAGCATCCACAGAGGGCTGCAGGGAGGCGCTTCAGCCCCTAAGGCAGCGCCCTACTGGGTGTGGCCTGGCTGGCTCCTGCGTGGCCACCTCCTGACTCATCTCTCCCTGCACCTGCCCAGCCATGAGAACAGGGTCATCCTCGGGCGGCCCAGCCTGACCGGTCTTCCCAGGGAGATCCGAATCCAAGCAGACCACACCAGTTCTGGCCTTCCGGGTGGAGGGTGGAGGGCGGTGTCTACCAAACAGCCGGCCGAGCATTACTGAGTGGGAGCAAGCGCTGCACTGGGAAGGAAGGCCGCCCAGAAGCCCTGCCCTCCATCCAGCAAGCCAGCCGTGGGGAGCGGATGGCGCACGCTGCGCTTCTCCTCTCAGCTGGCGAGGGGCTCGATGCGTGTCTGACGCCCTCGCCTCTGTGGAGTCCAGTCTTGGATGGGAAGACTAGGGCCGGTACCGGGGCCACCCCTCTCCTTTGCCCTCCTTGGGTCCATTCGTGGCTGCACAGTCTGCCCGCCCATGTTTTGACCTCTGGCAGTGGACGTCCAGTGCTGCTGCTGACAAGGACCATGGGTCTCAAGAGCATGCACACCTTAAATACTGGGGAGAAGCCGTGCCCAGGGCCAGGCCTGTGAGGCCCTGGCCGCCTGGCCGCAGCGTTTTCTCAGGGCAGGCACTCCTGAGCACAGGCCCTCGGCAACCAGCTGGTCAGCCCAACCAGGTCACGGAAGCCAGGCCCTGGGGTATGCTGCCTGAGGCTCAGGGTTTGAGTTCTGCGTGGGACATGGAGAGAGTGACACAGGCCTCCCCGGCTCTCCTGGACGCACACCTCCTCCCCATGGAGGCCAGCCCTGCCCATGTGCCCTTGGAGGCCAGCACAGCCAAGCGAAGCTGTGGGCCCCCCGGGGCATGACCCCTGCTTGCTGGATGCCCAGCCCAGGAAACAAAGAGACGGACCTGCAGGTGGGCCTCCTCTGCCTCCAGACGTCGTTCCACACCCGCTGAGGCCATTTCTTCCCAGCCAGGTCAGTGGGCTGCGTGTGTCTGTTCCACGTGGCTGAGAGGCCGAGGAAGGAGAGACCTGGGCAGAAACCCTGCGTGGCGCTCTGACTTGTGGATTCCGGGGCTGGCGCCTGCTGATGCTCTCTGGGCTCCTGTGGAGGCGGGCTGGCCTGGCAGGGCACCGCCTGTCCACTGAAGGGCTCCTGCCTGGGGGTTCCTCGTGGACTCTAGCTCGATCCTGGGGCAGTCCTAGGAGGTGCCCGCGTGTGGGAGCCCCTCCCTGCTCCCCTTCCTAACTGCTGGGACAGTGGAGAGTGCGGGTCAGAGCAGACTGTGTCCACGCAAGCCCAGCTCAGTTCCCGAGCCAGGTTTCCCTGGACCAGCTGAGAGGCGCCACACTGACCACTCAGCCACCTCAGAATCCAGCGGGTCACCGTGAGGCTGGTGACCTTCAGGCCCTCCCCTTCCCTCCCTTTTTGTTTTTGCTGCCAAAGCTCAGGGCCGGGAGAGCAGTGGGCTCCTTCTGGGTCCAGGCTTGGCCCGGCTCCAGCAGGGCCCCAGGCCAGGGGTGTGGCAGGGCCCCCAGGGGGCTGCAGAGTGTGAGCAGGGAGGCACTCCTTCATGGGGTGGTCCGAGCAGGCAGAGGAGGTGTGCAGATGCGGGGCCTGGCCCCCTGCCCCAGGCCAAGACAGCAGGCACCTGGTGGAACAGGTCCACAGAGGGGTTTCACCTCTGTAGGAGCCCCTCAGCGGCCTCCCCCGGGCCTGCTGGCGAGCACTGGCCTGGCCTGCAGGGCCACCTTTCCCAGGCTGGCGTAGAGCCCAAGAGGTAGTCCAGGAGGCCTGCACCCAGGGTCGGCCAGGCAACCTCCAAGGGCTGCAGCGCTGCAGAGGAATGACCAAGGGGCTAGTGACAACAGAGCTAGCCATGAGAGGGTGTCTCCTGGTGCCTGGTCCCCAAGGCAGGGCAGGCGAGGCTGACAGGAAAGGAGGTCGGAAGGTTGTTGCAGCAGAAGCCAGTCCGTGTGGTCGCCGGGCAGGGGGTGGGGGTGACGTGGGGAGCTAGAACCATGCTTTGCTGCTGACCGCACTTCCTGGCCATGGTTCTCCCTGGGTGAGGGTCAGGGTGGGCCCCTCTGCAATGGCCCAGATGCTGCCTTCTGAGACCATGAGCCCAGACCACACGGGAGCCAGTCCTCACCTGCACCTGCGATCTGGGGTCTTTACATGGAAAATGATGTCCACACGTGGCAGATCCCACAATGAAGCTGACTAAGATTATTTGGGGATATCAAAAGTGCAGTAGATAAGCACGTGAGTCTTGGATTTTCTGGTTACTCATGATTTACTGGGAACCTTTCCTTTTAAATCTTGTGGAGAAGAGTCTTCTGAAGTCACCTCTGTGGCCCGTCTCATACGTGGACAACAGCACCAGCCTTCCTCCTCTGAGTCCCAGGTGAGCAGGCCGCAGCGTGGGGTGTGCTCTGAGTGGATGGGGTGGGGAGGGCACACAGTCTCCGTCTGTGTCAGGGGAACCCGCAGGCTGTGCACGGCTCCACAAGGGGCTGTTTCCTGGCCTCCGGCCTCGATCCCTGGCCCTGGCAGTCCCTGGCCATGACGCTGGCCGCCGGCTGCAGCTTCTCATGGCAGCCCAGGGCAGACTGCTGTGTCCTCGGAGCCTGGAGTCCAGCCCCTCGGGCAGGACTGCAACCGGGAGGGGCCCTCAGGCGCCCTCCAGGCTGTCCTCCCCGAGTTGCTGCCCTGGCCCTGGAGCACCCTGCAGAGAGCCCTGGCCCAGGTCTGCAGAGCTGTGGCTGGCTGAGGCTGGCACTCCTGGGGCAGGTCCCACGCCCTGCCCAGCATCCCGAGAGGACCCTGGAGGGAGGGTGAGGCAGCAGAGCCTCGGGTGCCACAGGCGGGAACAGGCTGCCGCCAGCCTCGTGGCGCCCGGTGGAAGCACCAGAGAAGGTGGAGGCACGTGAGCAGCTGGCAGAGCAGAGCCAGCACACGTAGGCAGTGCGCTGGCGCGACGCTGAGGCTTGGCTGTGGCTCGTCCCCACGGCTCGTCCCCCCGACTCGTCCCCACAGTTCCCAGGTGGGGGCATTGGAAACAGGCTGCTGACAGCAGGTCCTGGCCGACGGCTCCGGAGCTGGGTGTGGGCAGGCAACAGTGGCACCATGGCAAGCCCGCCCAGCGCACTGGCCCCCACCCGTGGGAAGCCACGTGGCAGTGCCCAGGTGGTCTGGTCCCCGGACTCAGTCGCTGCCTGTGGTCCTGGGCTCCCGCGCCATGGAGGGGTCCTGGCCTCTCAGGTGCAGCCGTGCCTGTGACACTGGCATCAGACACTTAGAAGGACCACTCCTGGGTTTGGCGCTGGGTGAGGCTTAATGGGTTCCAGGGAAAGCCCCTAATTGTCTGTGGAATTGAGGATCTATTTTCAGATGAGACTCCGAGAAGCTCCCACCCAAGGCGCTCCTCCCCTGTGTGTGGAGGTGGTGCTGGAGGCTGCCCACCAGCCAGCGCTGTGAGGGCCTGGCGATCCCCAACGCCTCGCCAGCCCTGTGGGGAGCACATGGAAGAGAAGCCAGCCCCCATGAGAAGCGCGGCACAGCCAGCGGCCACACAAAGCCACAGGCTCTGCCACAACCTCCCCTGGAGCCTGGAAGCTGAGGCTTGGGAGGTTTCACGGGGCCCACCCAGGCCCAGGCTTGTTCTGGCCCTGCCCGCCTTCTCTCTCGCGGGACCTGACACCTGTGCATGCTGGCTGCCCCTTCCAGGGTGGCTCTGCTCTCTCCCACCCCACAGAGCTCGGTGGCTCAGCCAGGCTGCCCTGTACCCAGCATGCCCCACCCACCCGTCCTCCACACCCAGCGGCTGGGTGGGGTCCACAGACTCACAGATTTCTGTTCCATGTAGCCATAATGTCCAGAATATATAAAGAGCACTTGCAAAGCAATACGAAAAATGCTAATGACTCAGGTTTTCAAGCAGGCCGAATACTTGAACTGTTTTTCCTCGAAGAGGGTTCCAAATGACCAGTCAGAATCTGAAAAGCTCAGTGTCGTTACACATGGGGAAGACTCCCACAACCAGAGACCATGACACCACCCCCACCCCAAGATTGCTGGGTCATGGGGCCTACAGAGCTCGCAACGCTGCGAAGGGAGCCTGGGCCTCTTTGGAAAGCTGTTTGGTGTTATCTGCTAAAGCTGAGCGCCTGCACACCCCATATCCACTCCTGGGCTCCCACCTCGTGATAGTGAGGTTAGGGTCACACGCGACATGAGCTGTGTGATAAGATCTGACAGCAGGCCAGGTGGCAATCAGCAGTAGAGCAGGTGAGCAAGCGGGCGCATCCACATGTAGAAGTCTACACAGCACAGAACCAAACCTAGTCGACACACGCAGCAGCAAGTGTCACAGGTGACGCTGAGCGAGGACATCACCGCTGCAAACACACGACTCCAGCCCCCTCTGGTAGGAGCAGCAGAGCTGGCTTCGCAACCGAAGCCAGAGTGATGCTGGCCTTTGGAAGAGCCTGGCGGGCCAAAGGCGCTTCTGGGCTGAAGGCGATTGTCACCTTGCTCCTGGAGGTGGCTTGAGGGTGAGCATGTAAAAGTCCCCCCCACTGGAGCCCAGTGCCGTGAGCCCGGCCACACCTTAGTGGCACTACAGTCTGTACATCATAGGCTCAGGAACTAGGTGACCTTGGATGTGACCTCTGTGACCTTGCACAAGCCACTCTGCTGCTTTGTGCCTCAGTTTCCTTGTCTGTGGAAGGGGTGGGCCGAATCATCCTGAGGAAAGCCAGTGCACACTCGGGGGGCTGGAGGCAACGGCTCAGGTCACAGTTCCCACCCTCCATAAGACAAGCGAGAAGGACCGCAACAGCGGGGAGGGACTGGGGGTGAAGGACGCAGGAAAGACTCTAAGGTGTTTAGAACGATAACAAAGAGGCTGTGGCCACAGGAAGAGAAGCCGTGCAGAGGACTGCAGAGGTCGGAATCCTGGACACTGAGAACGACAGCCCAAATAAGAAGCCAAGGGAAAGCTGAAGCAGTTGACGTGAGGGAGAACAGAAAGCAGGCGCGGGCACAGAGCCGGCCAGGAGGGCTCGGCCGAGGGGCTCAGACTCCCACGCCGTGGAGTGCAGAGACCAAGGCCAGCCCAGAGCCAGCGCCTCCAGGGAGCAGGAAGGACATGGCACGAGGTGGGCAATGACTGTGTTTTAGGAGAAGAACGTCCCACCTGGAGCCTGAACCCAGCCGTGCTGTCCACCAGAGGGCAGGGAGAGGCCCAGGGGACCGGCAGGGAGAGGCCCAGGGGGCAGGCAGGGAGCTCCTCAGGACGAGGCCCACCGTGGAGAGTGAAGGTGGAGGAGGAGGGAGCCAGGAGCAGGAGGGCCAGCACTGCTGGGTGCCCTGACAGCAGCTCTGCCTCGGCCAGCCTGTGGGAGCAGAGGGCATCAGGACATGACCTGCTGCCCAAGGTGCCCCTTGTGACAGTGGGAGAGTTCAGCAGGGGCATGTGCACTGAGCACCTGAAGGATCTGCAGCTCGTTCCAGGAAATGAGATTTATATGAAAACACTCATTGCACCGTGTTGGGAACCAGGACGCAGGCTCCGACGCTGTTCCGGAGGCCAGAGTGACCATGGCCTGGCTCACCTGGAAGCTCGTGTCTCTTGGGCAGAGGCTGCTGTGCAGGAGCTGGCCTGGCGGCCCCCAGCCAGAGATCCAGCCCTTGTTCTCTGTGGCTTGGCCCCCTGGAACCCATCCTTGCTCTCCAGGGACCCACAGGGAAGTGGCCTGCGGTTGTCCCAGCCCTGCATCAAGCCCACTTCCCTGGCAGAGGGAGAGGGAAGGGTGCCTCTCTCCTCCTGTGCTCAGGCAGAAAGTGGTGTGTGTGCCGTCGACTCATGTTCACAGATCCCAGGGCCAAAGCCTGGTCCCACAGCCTCCACTGCAAAGCCTGGGGTTCACCACATGCCAGGTGACATCCGTGAATGACATCTTAGCTGGGTAGAAAAATGGCACTGTGCAAAGTGAGGAAGCGATTCTCTGCCTGCCAGAAACACCAATGGAGGGTTAGCAGGCAGAGCCGGGGGTGTCCACAGCTGCTGCAGAGCGTCCCAAGGCGTCAGGCATCACCGTACAACTGAACAGTGCACCTTTAAAAAGCTCACAGACTCCTCTCCTGTCCTAGAGGACACTGGTGTCTGTCCCTGTGGCCCTGTGTCCCCCCAATCCACCATGAACAAAATCCTCTCAGACACAATGCGTGCTGACCAGCATGAAGCCACCCAGATGACGGAGGAAGAGGGACTGAAGTGTCCCCTCCCCAGCCGGAGTGAGCTGGGAATCACTGAACAGCTGTGAGACACGGCTTTGATGATCATAGGTGGGAATTCAAAGTCCAGGGTCGAAGGACTTGCAGGGGAGCAGGTCATGGAGGTGGCCTCAGCAGCTTGGTGACTAGCGTGTCCTGAGCATGAACTGGCATCTAAATCGTAAACAACGGTCACTTCACTGAAAATCAAAGGGACCGAGAATGAGAGGGAAAAAGCCTTGCCCAAGAAGCACAAGGTCAGAAACAGAGGGGCCAGGCAGAGCGTGCCAGCCAGGCCTTCGCCATCTGCTGGAGGTGCCTGGCACTCCCACACTGGTGGCAGCCTGCTCACCCCTCTGCACCGGAGGCCTGGCGCTGGGCGCTGGGAGAGGTGGGGAGAAGGGGCAGGCCCTGGGTGGGCCGCCCAGCCCGTGTTCTGGCCCGTGTTCTGCTGAGATGCTGGTTTTCCCCGCTTGGCTTCAGGGCCGCAGACCAACCCGGCTCCCCTCAGAGCCGCCTCTTCTGGCTCCTGCAGGGTTCAGAGTGGAAACACAGGTTACGAGTTCTAACCCTGAACTGTTGGGCTTCAAAAAATGAAACCTGGCAAATGATTAAACTAAATTGCAGAGCTAATTGCTTTCACTTAAAACAACATTCAGGCAAACGTGATGCTGTCTGACTCGGAGGAGCGGCCTTCAGCAACTCCATATCTTCTGCGTTTTCACAAGGGGGACGGCAAGGCAGGGATCCCATGCAAAGTTCCTGTGAAACTCAGTCCTTCACGTTGCTGAAGCTTGTGGAGCGTTCTTAACCAGAGCAAAGTGCCACTGCATAGTGGCCCTTGACCCCCGCGTGGGCCGTGGTGGCCGCATGCAGGCAGTAGGCTCAGAGCCGACTGTGCAGGTGGTGCCTGGCCCAGGAAGGACTGAGAGGGAAGAGGAGCGCAGGGCGCAGCAGGCTCAGGAGGCACTGGCGAGGTGGGCGAGGGCAGGGTGAGCGCAGATTCCCAGCCCCTAGCTCACCCTCAAGCGGATCTGGATTCATTGTGGCCAAAACAGCTGTTCACACCTTGGAGATGAGGCCCTGAGGCCTCAGCCCCTCCCAGCCCACCCACCTCTCGGCTCTGGGCCTGGCTATGGGAGGGACTGCTCCTGGGGCCCTGGCCCAGCCCAGGCCCAGCTGGGTGCTGCCAAGCATCTCCCAGCGGATCCTGCTAACTGGAAGGAAGAAAAAAATGAAAGCGAGAGAGGTGGGGGTGGGGGACAGGTCATGAGCTGGGGCCTATTTACCCTGCAGCTTTGATTTCTGTTTTCTAATTTGGAAAAACACTTTTCTGTGCATCCCAGACCCTCAGTGATGGTGAAAGATGATGATAAACCCAAAAAGCTGAAAGGGAAGGAACAGTCCTGGGGATCACAATGCCCCCAGGACCCCCCCTCTCCTGAGTGCCACACTCTGACTCCTACAGTCCACGTCATTTCCGAGGCTCGTCCCCAGTGCACCGGGAGCACATCCTTTGCCAGGACAATCCAGAAGAAGGCTTCAGATATGCACCACCTGAGCATGGGTCCCCTCGGCCAGCAATGGCGAACTTCGTCTGCGGCCCAGACACGCACGGCTGTGGGCTTCAGCGTGGCCTTGGCCACGGTCCCCTTTTCCGCCTGGCCCAGGAGCAGGCCTCTCTGTGCTGGGAGCTGCAAGTCTGCGTTTATGGTAGGTCTGTACTGTGCGCCGTGCCAAGCCGGCGGGTGCGGCTCTAATGTGCCCCAGCTGTGCTGGCCGCCCTCTCTCCCACCGTGGAATGGTGAGCACAGTAACAGGCGCATCCCTCTGAAGCAGCTGCAAGCCATTCAGTCCTATAAATTGAAATGAGAGGACGGTGAAAAGCCACGCCTGCCGCCCCACAGCCGTGCTCACAGCTCGGCGAGACGGCTGCCCAAACAAAGCCACCTCCCTGGCCTTGGCTGGCTGACAAGAGGAAAGAAAGGAGATTACTCTAAGCCCCAGGTATTTTGGTGAGCTGGAAACTGGCTGGGAGGACTTGGGCGCCAGGACACCTCCAGCTGGCGGGTGAGCTGGGTAGCCCCATCTAGAAGGGCGCCCCGACCGCTCCCCAGTTTCCAGCAGGCAAACGCAGCTGGGGGGAGGCCCTTGTCCAACCAGCGAGCCTTCCCCCACCAGGGCAAGAAAGATGCCCACAGTAGGTCCTCTGGCACTCTTGGGCCCACCCTAAATGACTGTAAAGTCCTCCAACAGGAGAGAGGGCAGCTCGGGCAAGGAGCCCAGGCCAAGTGACCACCATGAGCTCCTGAGAGGCTGAGGATGTGGAGGAGGTGCTTCTGTGAGCACCAGGAGCTGGCTCTCAGCCTCCACCTGCTCCTCTCTGCCCTCCAACTCCGGGTTTCCCCATGTGAAGAACCGCCAACTTAGCAGAAGGACCGCTGCGGAGGCCAGGAGTGCTGAGTGAATTGGGTCACCAAGGAATGGCACAAGACAGTGGTGTGCCAAGATGAGTCCTGGATCCTTAGACATTTTGATAACAATGGTATTGCTTGTGATGGTGGTGGAAAGGGTGATATCAGTGGTGCTGATGGTGTTCATGGGGGTGGTGATAGTGGTCCTGGTGGTGATAGTGATGCTAGTGGTGGTGTTGGTGGTGGTAGTGTTGCTGGTGGTAGTGATGCTAGTGCTGATGGTGATGGTGGTGATGGTGAAGGTGGTGGTAGTGATGCTAGTGCTGATGGTGATGGTGGTGATGGTGAAGGTGGTGGTAGTGATGCTAGTGCTGATGGTGACGGTGGTGGTAGTGATGCTAGTGCTGATGGTGTCGGTGGTGGTAGTGATGTAGATGGTGATGGTGGTGAAGGTGGTGGTAGTGATGCTAGTGCTGATGTTGATGGTGGTGGTAGTGATGTAGATGGTGGTGGTAGTGATGCTAGTGCTGATGTTGATGGTGGTGGTAGTGATGTAGATGGTGACGGTGGTGATGGTGGTGGTAGTGATGCTAGTGCTGATGTTGATGGTGGTGGTAGTGATGTAGATGGTGATGGTGGTGAAGGTGGTGGTAGTGATGCTAGTGCTAATGTTGATGGTGGTGGTGGTGATGGTGGTGGTAGTGATGTAGATGGTGATGGTGGTGAAGGTGGTGGTAGTGATGCTAGTGCTGATGTTGATGGTGGTGGTAGTGATGTAGATGGTGATGGTGGTGATGGTGGTGGTAGTAATGCTAGTGCTGATGTTGATGGTGGTGGTAGTGATATAGATGGTGATGGTGGTGATGGTGGTGGTAGTGATGCTAGTGCTAATGTTGATGGTGGTGGTGGTGATGGTGGTGGTAGTGATGTAGATGGTGATGGTGGTGATGGTGGTGGTAGTGATGCTAGTGCTAATGTTGATGGTGGTGGTGGTGATGGTGGTGGTAGTGATGTAGATGGTGATGGTGGTGAAGGTGGTGGTAGTGATGCTAGTGCTGATGTTGATGGTGGTGGTAGTGATGTAGATGGTGATGGTGGTGATGGTGGTGGTAGTAATGCTAGTGCTGATGGTGACGGTGGTGGTAGTGATGTAGATGGTGACGGTGGTGATGGTGGTGGTAGTGATGCCAGTGCTGATGGTGATGGTGGTGGTAGTGATATAGATGGTGATGGTGGTGGTAGTGATATAGATAGTGATGGTGGTGATGGTGGTGGTAGTGATATAGATGGTGATGGTGGTGATGGTGGTGGTAGTGATATAGATGGTGATGGTGGTGATGGTGGTGGTAGTGATGCTAGTGCTGATGGTGACGGTAGTGGTAGTGGTGGTAGTGATGCTAGTGCTGATGGTGATGGTGGTGATGGTGATGATGGTGGTGGTAGTGATGTAGATGGTGATGGTGGTGATGGTGGTGGTAGTGATGCCAGTGCTGATGGTAATGGTTTGAGTGGGAAAGTGATGATAGTGGTGGTGGTGTTGATGGTCTGGTTTCTATTGGCTAGTCATGGAGAAGACAGGACCCTCCTCCTCACCACATTCTCCCGCTTTCACGGGTTTCCCACATGCGCCCCTGCCTACACAGCACAGGCATCCCCTCTACCCTCAGTTTCAGGAGACAGCTGTTCTGTCCAGCACTGCAGCCACTGGCCACACCCGAGAACTGGAGAGAAGTTGGTGCTGGCCGTGTGTAGGACGCATGGCAGGCTGCGCATATAGATTTCCTGTGAGAGAAGGACTGCAGAATTTCTACAATTTTTTTATGTTGCTTAGAAATTGAAATGATGAAATTTCTGACATGTTGGGTTAAATAAAAACAAGTGTTAAAACCATATCATTTTTACTTGCTGATGTGGAACTGGAAGACTTAAAATGACATGTTGGTGCCCATTGGATTCTGTCAGATGTGCGTGTAGAAAATTGCTGTAAACTGTTCCGCTTCCTGCTGGTCATGGATGGGCATGCACATGGTCAGAGGAAGTGCTTCTCAGCATGGCCACATGGCTCTCAGGGAAACGGTATGATTTTGCTCTGTTTTATTTTCCTATTTTAAGAAATCAGTAACAGATTTGGAGTAGCACACAGTCTGCACGTGACCTTTCTGCCCACACTCCTGAGTCTTCCATGCGGACACACGGGTACACGTGCATGCAGAGGACTTCCTCGTGTGACCTGATGAGGCAGCTTCTGGACAGAGAAGGCTCCGACCTCCACAGGCCCCGGTCATGAGCCAGGAGTCTACCACCGATCTTCAGGGCCGGGGCCCACTTCACAGGGAGCAAAGCTCACCTGGGCCACCCAAGTCTGCAGACCAAGTTGCATTTGCAGGCTGGATGGCAGCCTGATGGGAAGGGCCTGCTGTACCCGGGCTGCTCCAGCTCCCTGGCCTATGTGGCCTCCAAAGAGGAGGAGCACAGACAGGGTCCCCTCAGGCTGCGGAGAGAACCAGCCCCGCTGATGCTCCATGCCATGCTGCCCCCAGAGCTGTGGTGCTGGCTTGTGGTGCTGACTCCTGTTGCTGGGGCTGGTCTGAGGCAGTTGTGGGCAGCACCCCGAAGCCCTCATGGCTCCCAACACCGGCCTGTTTCTCCAGCCACCTGGGCGATGTCTGCCCCGTAGAGGCAGGAGGCCATCTCCCCCAGGCCAAGAGCTCAGCACCCAGAAGCGTCTTCTGCATGTTCTCTTTGGGAAACCTGGTGGCTGAGAATGGGAGACTGTGGCTGTAGAGCATGGGTCACTCCAGGCTGCAGAGGTCTGAATGCCTGGGTCCCCAAACTCCACCTCCAGGCTCTGAGCCCAGACAGGCGGAAGCACAAGGAGGAGCTCTGGGAGATCAGCAGGGTGGGGCCTTGCCAATGGGTCAGTGCCCTTTAAGGGAGGCCCTGGAGACCTGCAGGGAGGCCCCATCTGCGACCAGGAAGCAGCCTCACTGGACACTGGGCTGCCCCCAGGATCTGAGAAACACGTTCCTGGTGCTTGCTTTAAATGGCCCAGCCATGGCACAAGGGGACAGAGAGAGACCAAGCCCAAGTCAAGGCCCTGATGTTGCAGCGGGGCTCGGACATCTCCAGGCCCTCACCTCTGGCAGACCTCAGGGATCCTCCAAACAGCTGAGGGTCACTTTTATGCAGGAGGGACTGGGGGCCCCAGACACCTTGAGGGGGCAGGCATTATGTGGGGGCAGGTGTTGTGTGGGGGCAGGCGAATGGCATTCAGCTCCAGTCCTGGACCTTCTGGTACCGTGGGCAGTGGACCTGAGCTCCTCTGCCTGCCATGGAAATACGGAGGCAGCAGGGTCTCTGCAGCCTGGGGGAGCCCAGGGCAGGCTCCAGCAGAGGGTGGGGGTGCTGCACACAGGAAAGGGGAAGGCACTGAGGCCACAGAGAGCCACTAGGAGACCCGGGTCGTAGGACATGCAGGGCTGACAGCGAAAGCACCAGTCACACCCAAGTCAAGCCTGCAGGCCAGGCAGGAGCCCGAGTCACCAGGGTGCTCACCGGCCAGAGGCACTGGCTCGCCAGAGGCCCTGATGTGAGCCACCTTTGGGCCTCTCCACCCTCAAGGTCACAGCTTTCTCGGTGTGCTGAGACGTGGCAGTGGTCCACACGGTCTCTCCTGACCCCACCTGCAAGCAGGGACCAGCTTTGAGGAGCACAGGGAGGTTGCTTGCCATGCCCATGCCAGTGGCACTTGACCAGCAGCCCAAGCCAGCCCACTGTGTGGGTCCTCTGTGCCAGGTGGGGCCGGTCCCCGCAGCCACCAAGGCTCGGCCCAGGCCCTGCAGCCTCTGGACCCTGGCACACTGTGGTGGGCAGCCTCTCAACTGGAGCACACGGGGGCTCGCCCACGCAGCCCTCTGCCAGGCGAGGAGGTCCCATGCTCCGTGTCTGGAGGCAGGTAGAACAGGCACCCCCTGTGGAAGGCGATGGGAGGTGTGACAGGGCCAGAGCTGGACAGCCACCTCTCCATCACCGAGGCGCCCTCGAAGGGCAGAGCCAACCAACTTGCACCCTGTTGGGCCATCGCAGCCTGGGGTCCACTGCAGAGGGCCCCAGAGCGTTCACGGGTGGGGTCCTGGCAGCTCTCAGCGCTTCCTCTACCCAGCTGCGACAGCACCACAGGCTGCCAGTCCCCTCTCAGAGGGTTCCCATGAGCCCTGCTGGGGGCAGAGTGGCACACAGGGCCATGGGGCATTCCACTGGGCACCCAGCCCACGTTCACTCCTTCCCAGCTCTGCCCCCTGAAGCTCCGCTTGGCTCCAGCAGCAGGCCTCGGTGGTCTCTAGGTTCTGTCTAGAGAGGCAGATGAGCCCGCGCAGCCTGCGTCCTGGGAGCCGAGGGCACATGAAGCCGCATGCAGCTGGACCTGGACTGCAGCAAGATTTCCGAGGTCCAGGTGCGGGCTCTGGAGGTAAGTCCAGGGCCACATCCCTAACCCTGCACTACAGATGGTGAACTGTAGTTCAGAGTGGACCAGATGTCCAAGCGCAGGACATCTCCTGCCAACATCAGCACAGTCCCCACCTTCCCACACGAGGCGCTCCTGCCGAGGCGCTAGGCAGTCACAGATGACCAGGCAGAGGGGAAGTCACTGTCCAGGGCTCATACAGTGCTCACCACTTGCCCACGGAAGGGTGCCTGCTTGCCCATGGGACAGCATGGCCCATCTAGACGGCTGGGAGGTCTGCAGGTTCTGCAGGGAATTCGACTGCACCTCGCCTGGCCGAGGGAATGGGGATCACTGCCAAACCAGAGGCCGCTGGCACTGCCCGAAGACCTCGCACAGCCCAGAGGTCTGGCCTGCAGCGCCACAGGTGGGATGCCTGAGCAGAGCGGCCAAAGCTGGGGAGGCCAGAGCAGCTCCCAGAGGGAGTCCAGCCCAGGAGACGACGGAGTGAGCTCCGAGCACGCTGAGCTCAGCGCAGCCTCGTGGCCACCCACTCCCCCACTCTTTCAGGATCTGATGGTTTTTCCAGGGTCTGAGTTGTCGGAACATTCCGGTGTTTCTGTGGAGCTGCTCTTTCTCGAGCTTTCAGTCTGGACGATAAAATGTCGTTCTGGGCAGGGAGTGAGTGGGTCCTGCTTGACGGCACTGTGGAGACCACTGCCCCGACCCTGCCCTCTACGGCTGACCCACAGCCAGTGAGGATGCCGGCTTCATCTGGGCAAATTCAAGCAGGGAGAGAGCTGATGGGAGCCGTCCCTTGCCCTGAGATCCCCAGGTCATCCCCGGGCCCAGGAAGCTGTGTGCATGGTGCAAAGCAGCCGGGTGGGGGGGGGGGAGGCGACGAGCAACTTGTGTAGATTGATGCAGCAGGAGCGGGAGCCGTTATTGTGGGACAGGAGCGGTATTTATCCATTCCACACACCTTATCTAATCAACATAAACTAGACACAGCAGTCAGCCAATCAGGAATCTCCACACTTAATGGCTCGCTGGCGTTACTTCACAAACCACTCCCCCAGGCAAAATGCCAGGCGCCATCCTGACTTGTTTACAGACCCTGACACCTGGTCACCAGCACTCTGGCCCTTCGGCAGGGTCAGACAGTGAGGCCTTGAAGCACGGTGGGGGCAGATGGCACGTGGACCATGGGGGGCATTGTGTGCAGCAGCAGTCATACTGTAGACAGGGAGGGGTCCCCCCGGACAGCCCTCGGGGGGTCACAGTTCCTCAGGAGAATCAGCAGCTCCCACAGCAACCCACAGTACCCCAAAGGAGAAGACTGAAGGGCCACCTGGCCCTCAGAATGCCCCCGAGGCCTCCGAAGGCTCCAAAGGCCTGGCTCAAGGACACAGGCAGAAGCCAGGAGCTCCCGAGTTGCCCAGGAGGCTCAGAGTGGGTGCGGGTGGCGGGGGACGTCATCATTGTGTCCATCTGGAGGGTTCTGCTGGGCTCCGGCGGTGCCCACAGAGCAGGCGAGGTGTCCTAGGGAGCTGGATGGCAGGGACGGGCTGCTGCGGGGAGCTCCGTGTTCTGCCACAACACAGCGTTGGTGGCACAGCACTCGCCAGGCTTCCAACCTTGCCCCGAAGCTCACCTTGGGAGGAAGAGTGCACAAGGTTTGTTTCTGACGTTTATACAATAAACACCTGGTGCCGGTCTCTCCCCGCCCGGCAATGCCACGGCCCAGGGCAGAGCCGGCCTGGAGCAGGGTCTGCCCCCGGCGCAGGAGTGGGGCCCCTGGTGAGAGGTGCTCTTTCCTTTCTGGGGGCCGGGAGAAGGTATGGCCCCACCCCTTCCGCAGTCCAGCCTCTTTGCAGTCCAGCCCTACCTGCGCCTGGCTCCCATTTGGAAGTCAGAGGGCTGGGACTGGGCATCCTGGAGACAGCAAGTCTCGACCCCCTGTGGAAACGCAGCCTCAGCAGAAGCCAGCCCAGAGCACCTCTCACCCCGTCCTGAGCCCTGCTCCCCAGGCTGCCCATGTTCCCTGCTCCCTGTGTGGCCTTGCGCAGGGTGTGAGGCCGACTCAGCCCCAGCTGCAGGAGCCCAGACCGAAAGTCCCTGAGACCGCTGAGCTCAGGCAAAGAAAATCAGACGTGTTGTGAAGTCTGAGCCCTCGGGGTGGCCATGCAGAACCAGAGGGCGTCCACGTCCAGACCCCTAGCCCAGTCCAGCACACAGTGGGAGAGCCAAGGAGGACCCGGAGCAGTGGCCTCACCAGCAGAGTCCAGGCAGGGCAAACGGCCACCGTACCTCTCCCTGGCCCTTCCCGAGGGGGCCGGCCGGGTGAACGCAACGCCGGGACTTGTGTTTTGCTTTGCCGAAGCCTGTCTCCGGCCTTCCTTCCCACATTTTATGTAAACTCTGGGGCCCTGCTGGCTGAAAGTGAGCTCTGTTTCTCGGCAGCCCTGTGGCTTTTGGGCTTCACAGACTTGAAATCAGTTCACGGCGACCCAGACGCACATCACGACTCAGAAACCACACGGGAGCCGTGTCGGGAGGGCGGCCGCTCCGTGGAGCAGCCAGACTGAAATTTATAGCAGCGGCCCAGGCCTTGTGGGGCCCCACGAGAGTATGTAACGTGAACCGCTGCTTAGTCACCCCTGGCTGGCAAGGTCGGGATCAAGAGCACATCAAAGGTCAGACAGTAGGAGTGCGTCTAGACGGTCTGTTTCAGAGTCTGTGCTCACTCCGCGTGTTTCTGTAGCAACCTTTGCAAACACTGATATTTTAGCAATGTCATAAAAAGCTTGCTTCTCCTCTGCCATCGGGGAGGCCTCTGGTTTGACAATCACCGGGTCCAGGCGCCGTTTCTGCAGAGATCCAACTTCCTGGATCTGGAAGCTGCAGCAGCATGGGGAGGGCCTCCTCCTGGCCCCGCCAGCAGCGGCTCCTTGGGTCAAGGCCAGGACTGACAGAGGCCTCTCCAAGAGCAAAAGCGCCAGGAAGAGCTGAGGAGAGGGCTGGCGCACTGCCTGTCCTCGGTCATCCCCGGGCGGGGGGGGGCAGCCTCCTGGCCAGGGAGCATGCACACACATCCCGCCGGACCTCTAACAGCCGGTCCTGCATTGGCAGAGGCAAGAGGAAGAGTGGACAGAAGCCGGAGGAGGGGAGAGAAGGCCTCCCTGGGACTCGCCCTCAAGTTCTGAGCCTCTGAGGACATGTGGCCGTGCTGGGGATGACCGGAACCTGCGAGGGAGCCAGGGAAGCCGCTCCACACCTGTGGCACCAGGGCAGCCACAGAGAGGTGCCCCAGCGGGCAGTCGTGCGCAGAAGACCTGCCTGGGAGTCAAGCCGGGTATGGAAGAGGAAGGACGGGTGGTGGAGGTCCGGGCCGTCTCCTCTCCAGGACTTCCCAGGGCTACTGCTCCTCGTCCACTCGGGTATGTCAAGGTTGGATGGTGCTGGCCTCTGGGGGCTGCCCTCAGAGGGGCCTGCCGGTGCCCATGCCTGCCATATACACACCCCAAGGCAGGTGGAGAGCAGGAGCGGCCAGCACGCTGGACCTGAAGATTCCCCTTCTGCACGCTCCTTCCAGGCAGAGCTGGGGACCCGCGTGTGAGTGACAGCCAGGCCCCCTGCCGTGAACTCTCCTTGTCCAGCGTGGCAAGGTGACAGAGACCTCACCTCGGGCTGCCTGTCCTAGGTCCCCGACAGGCGTTGCTCCTTCCTTCAGGTGGCTGGGCCACACCATCTAGGCCACAGCCTTGGGAAACAGAAGGTCACGCCGTTCCAACGCCAAAGCACACGGCTAAGGGCCTGGCTCTGCTGGCGCCGACTTGGGCCAGCAAAGGCGCGTGTGCTGGCTGCCAGGATTCGCCCGCCAGCCTCCCCCAGCCCCTCCTGGCTCCAGCATGGCTGCACCATCAGGGCCTGGAGTTTAGCAAACTGGCCCTGGGCGTTGCTGAGCCGCGGCAGTGGGTAGGTGTCATGGAGGCTTCCTCCATGGGACAACTGGCCAGGGGGCTGGGAAAGCTTGTGGGCCATCTTGGGCCGGCAGGGTGTTGAGTGTGTCCCTGCCATGGCTCCTGGCTGACCACACAGACATCCGGGTGCTCCCCAGTTCCTGGGGCACAGCCTCCCACAGAACCAGCCAGACTCACACCACAGATCCCACCGGAGCCCAGGGGACAGGAGGAGCACAGTGGCCTCGGGCGGGGTACATGTCCTCCACACGTCGTGTCCACCCGGCCATGGCTGTGCAGGCTCATCTGATGCAGAGCCCTTTGGGGGCCACCTGCTGATTCCCTGATTTGGATCTGTGTCCACCCATAAGCACTCTGCTCCCCAGTGTCCAGCAGGAGTTGCCTGCTCTGCCTCCCCTCACCTGCACTGACAGCAACTGGACTTCTAGAGCAGCCCAGCTATGGTCCAGTTGCAAGTCGCCTCTCCGTCACATGCTGGGGCAGCTGTCAGGGCAGCAGGGGGGAGCCTGGACCTTCTGGCCGAAGCTTCTCCTCCTGCCTCCAGCAGGACATGTTCAGGTCCACCAGTGGACACTTGTCCAGCTGAGGACACAGGCCAAGTACCCTCCACCCACTAGGGACCAGCCCTGACTGCGGCAGATGGTCTTGAGCCACCGGCAGGACCGTTCCTGTGAGGGCAGAGAGACCTTGGCTTTGGGTGCCACCAATGGGCCATGAGCCCAAGACCAGAAGGCGTGAGCAGCCAGGAGAGCCCAGTGCAGCCGGAGGGCAGGCCAGCCTCCACTGACCACACGAGCTCACAGGTAGTGCCCAAGACCCAGAGGGCAGAGTGGCCCAGGAGACAAACACAGCCATGGGAACGAGAAAAGGAGAAATGTTGATGACAACTAGGAGAACGGAAAGTCCACTTGGCTGTGAATGCGCAAGGGGCCAGGAACCAGCTCGAGCAGGGGAAGAGGGGCTGTAGGTGGGGACAGGAGGCTAGCACGGGAGGAGGTAAGGCTGGGACAGGAGGCTGGCAGGGGAGGAGGTGAGGCTGGGACAGGAGGCTGGCACGGGAGGAGGTGAGGCTGGGACAGGAGGCTGGCACGGGAGGAGGTAAGACTGGGACAGGAGGGTGGCAGGGGAGGTGAGGCTGGGAACACAAGGATGGGGGCAGAAGACCAGTGCTCTGCAGCTGCAATTCTGACTCCCTAAGTGGGACATGAGCTTCCTCTCTTCTGAGCCCATGTCCTGCTGGGGGGTCCCCACACCCCATCTGCCTGCTGGGGGTGCCCATGCCCCGTCTGCCTGCTGGGGGGTGCCCATGCCCTGTCTGCCTGCTGGGGGTCCCACACCCCATCTACCTGCTGGGGGTCCCCACACCCCATCTACCTGCTGGGGGGTGCCCATGCCCTGTCTGCCTGCTGGGGGTGTCCACGCCCCGTCTGCCTGCTGGGGGGTCCCCACACCCCATCTACCTGCTGGGGGGTGCCCATGCCCCGTCTGCCTGCTGGGGGGTCCCCACACCCCATCTACCTGCTGGGGGGTGCCCATGCCCTGTCTGCCTGCTGGAGGTCCCATGCCCTGTCTGCCTGCTGGGGGTCCCACGCCCCGTCTGCTGAGGGGCCTGCTGCTCTGTCCTGGCTGTCCTTCAAGAGCAGCTGTGGCCTCCTGAGGTATGTCCCCAGTAGCTGAGAGGGTGGGTGGGTTCCTGAGGAGGTGATGGCGGGGAGCTCCGGTCGGGAGCCCAGGGCTGCTGCAAGACGGTGGCTGTCTGCGTCCCTCGGGTGCCCTGGATCTGTTCTGTGGGTGGGACTGAGACTGGCCAGCAGTTCCAGGGCTCACCTGGTGTCAATGACAGAAGGAAGCATCTGGGCAGTGCTGCCATCCCCAACTGAGGCCCAGGTGGCCATGTGGTCACCCCACAGGGGTGAGAGGGGCTGGGCTCTGTCACCTGCTGGGACACCTCCCATCACTGCTGAGCTGACCCAAGAGGTGACCAAGAGGTGTGTGGCCCGAGAGTGGTCCACAGGGAGGACTGGCCTGAGTCCACGCACCCCGGGAAGCCGGGACCGTGAGGAGAGTGGGAAATCAAGGCCGAAGGGCGAATGGTTTAAAAAGGCTCAAAGTCCTGGAGAACCTGTGCTGGCCCTGCAGGGTCCCACCCGTCACCTGGGCGGGCTGCACGTGCCTCTGATTGCCGGGACTCACGTTTTCTTCGTGACTGGCTCCGGGCAGGCTGGGAAGGTCACCTGCCTGGCGCCCCTGGTCTTCCCCGCCTGGTGCTGGCTCTCTCTGCCAGGTGCTTTGGGCAGTCCTCACGTGCCTGGCATCACCCAAGCTGATGGCCGCCATGCCCAGGGCTGGGCCGCCCACCACAGGCAGCGTGTCCAGCTCAGTGCCTCCTTGCCCAGAGCCATCCACTGGCGGCCGACCCATGCCCTTTGTGGGCGTCAGAGATGCCACACTCACCCGAGGCCCCTTGTCTGTGTGCTGACAACCTGGGAAGCCCTCGGTCCCAGGTGGGGGAGGGTTGGTCACCATCACCACCACTCGTCGTGTCTGACACAGCCATGTCCCTGAGGGGCTCCTGTCCACTGTCCCCACCTTGCAGCCGGCGATCCCTGGAAGCTCTGTGGGCAGGGACCCTGAGCCCCTCTCCTGCTGTCCTTAGGCCCGTCCCTCTTCCTGCCATACACCAGGTGACTTCTGTCTTCTTCAGGGACACAGCTGGGCTCACTGTCCAGACAAGGGACCAGGCCAGGCCGGTGCTAGCAGCTTCTCAGAGCCTCAAGCAGCCATAGCCCAAGCCCGGGAGGTTGGTTGGAATGTGATGTTGTGGATGTCCCTTGGAGGGACAGGTGCTGCAGGCTGAGTGCCCACGCAGCTTCGCCAGCGCCTGCCGGCCGACAGGGAGGGAGCAGAGCACCCGCCGTCCCTCCCTTGCCCGTGACCTGACCGGGGCGACCCCTGGAGAGACCTTGAGAAGGTCGGTCTGAAGACAGCCGCCTGTGACAGCTTCTCGCTCTGCTGCCGGGGTTCAGCGCCCGCTTGGCGAGCAGAGCAGGGTGAACTGTGGCCTCCAAACGCACGTCCCCTAGAACCTTAGCTCAGTCCTGTCTGGGACGAACACACCTGGACCTGCTGCTCCTTGGGCCCCGTGGGAGGGGCTGTTGGACCTGACAGGTGCCGGGCCAGGGCTGCTGAGGCCCACGCCCCTCCTCCCGCCGGGCCTGCAGCCCCAGCCACCCTCGCGGCCCTCCTGCCCCGGCCCCCACCCTGGGCCCCCAGCCCCACGTCTCCGGGTGTTTCCCCTAACAAGCTCCTGCGTATTTAATTCTGCTCTGCAAAGGACGGGACAGACGGGGTCTTGAAAACGGGTGCTGCCTGGCAGCCAGGGAGCAGGTGAGGTGAGTCCA
Organism: Callospermophilus lateralis; assembly: GCF_048772815.1. NCBI lineage: Eukaryota > Metazoa > Chordata > Mammalia > Rodentia > Sciuridae > Callospermophilus > Callospermophilus lateralis. The sequence goes on along the minus strand of NC_135321.1, from coordinate 654,547 downwards.
TGTTAGAGCTCCCCCCCTGCTGAGGGCAGCCTCGAAACAGCCACCCCTCTGCCTCAGTGGCTGGTGTGTCAGGAGGCGGGGACACGAGTAGGGAGGCCTCTTCCTCCTGGGCACCAGGTCCTGGCCCTGGTGGGGGCGGCAGAGGACCTGGCGCCTGGACCTGCCACCCCTGCCTGGCTTGGCCCTCTGCTCCCAGCACCTGGACCCAGAATCACCCTGCCTTGCACTCACGGGGGAGAGGAGCCCCAGAGCCGCCCGACCAGCGCCGGAGGGGTCATTTGGAGCCAGCTGTGCGGACGCAGACTGGCAGGCCCAGCTCTGCGGGGGAGGAGCCGCGGGGCGCCGCCAGACTCCACACGGGAGGCAAGCTCAGGCGCAGGGGGCACCCGCTTTTCTCCTTCCCAGCGGCCACAAGCCCAGGCCTCTCATCCCTGCACCTCCCAGAACCCAGTGGCTGGGTTTCCACGCCCTGGCCCGCTGCCAGCCGGGCTGGCTCGGGGCACAAAGGCAGCTCTGTTGGGGAACCCGGGTGGAGGCCCAGCTGGCTCCAGAGGGGTCTGCCCGGACCAGCCTGGGCAGGAGATCCTGGCAGCGCGGTGCCTCAGAAGCACCGAGGGCCCAGCCCTCAGAACAGCCGAGCAGGAGGCCTTAGCTTGGCCCTGGCCTCCCTGGGAGCCCCGAGGTGGCAGCCCAGGAGGGACCCCTGCCCGGCCCTACCGAGAGCCCCCCAGGAGCACCTGGCTCTGGTGGCAGGCTGAGCTCGGCCCCATGAAGTAGACCAGAAAGACCAGCCTGTTTTGTCTTCTGGTGGGCGCACTAAACGCACAGGAACCCGAGCCTGCGGGGAGCTGGTGGGTGGGGTGTCCACACGGGCGACATCTGAGCTGCACAGAGGGCTGGGCACAGGGCCCTTGGCTCACGTATCCCAATTACCACCTCGGTCCTGTGCTTTGCTTGCTGTGTGGGCGCCATGTCGTAATGGAACCTGCCCGTGTCTCTGCCACTAATTAGTGGATGACCTTAGGCAACTTCCCAGCCCAGGTTTCCTATCCACAGTGGGAGGGGACCATCAGTGGGGACGGTGAGGGGTGGCTGGGGCTTGGTCCTGGGACGTCCTGCTGCTGCCCACCTGAGGAGAGAGCGACGGGCAGAGCAGCTGGTGCAGATCTCAGGCAGGAGCTGGCGGGAACGTGGGTCCAGCTCCTAGCCCCCTGACGCGGAGCCGCAGGCCCCACGCCGGCACCCACCTCCAAGCACACAGGGCCAGGCGGGAGCAGTGCCACAGACAGAGAGAGAGGTGGGCGCATAGCACCAGCCAGAATTCCTCAGGAACCCCACCCCGCCAGACTGCAGGGGGGGGCGGGGGGGGCGGTCTCAGCCTCGAGCGAGGGAGAGTCCTTCAAGAGGGCGAAGCTGAGCTGCTGGGCAGCCCGGGGCTCCTGCTCCTCTCCCACGGTCACAGAGGGGGCACGTGCCCGCCCACTCCCCTCGCTGCACCAGCTGGCCCCAGGCTCAGGGCCCTCCTCAACAGCCGTGACTGTGGCCTTCCACTCACACTGCAAGAAGCAAGTTGGAAGAGGTGGACGGCTCCGGTGCCTCCCTGCGCCACTGTCAGTCCCTGGCTGCTCAGGCCCACAGCGCATGGCCTGTCCAAGCCGCCTCATTCTGCTGTGTGATTTCTAGGCCTCTCAGGCCAGTGCTCTTGTCCCAGGGGACATGTTCCACAGGTCACGGTGCACACCATGGTTGTTGGGGTTGAGGCTGACATGGAGGCTGGGCCCTCTGTCCTCATCAGCACGAGGCGTACTCCCTGCGGCGAGTGACCGGGGTCCACCCTGCTGCCTTCCTGGAGGCGCCTAGGGACCCGCAGGCACGCCCCAGGGGAGTCAGCACCTGTGCCCCCTTTCCTCTGGCGTCCCGGGTCACTCCTTGGGTGCCAGGGTCGCCCATACTGCAGACCCCACAGGGCTGGCCGCTCGCTGCCTGCCATGGGGGCAGTGTCTACACCAGCCAGGACAGCCCTGGGCCACCCTGTGGCCACTGCTTGCGCTCGCACGGCTGTCTGTGGGGCCAAACAGGCACCAGCTTGCCCTCCTAGCCTGGCCCAGACCCAGCCTGCCACTCTCCTGTGCAGCAGGTACAATGTCCTGAGGGCAGGAGGCACTCGGGTCTTTCCCACCTGGGGCCTGGCTCGGGGAAGGGCACACGTCATCGGTGAGCTCCATTGAGCTCTGTCCACTGTGCAGAGCTCCCGGGCCAAAGGAGGGGAGTCCAGCCGCAGCCAAGGACAGCCACCCACCAGTCAGTCCCTGCACGAGGCACAAGCCTCTGACACCCAGCGCTTCAGGCCGTCTCCAGGTGAAAGGTAAGTGGAAGAGAAGGCCTCCAGGACGCTTGGCTTCCAGCTCTGCCGCCAGGTGCTGGGAGTCGCCACTCTGCTGAGAAGCAGGAAGCTGGACAGACGGAGCCGTAAGCTCCTCATGGGTCCAGGGGAGAGCCCTGGCCATGGAGACGTAGATGGGACATCCAGCCCACTGGAACAGGGACCACCAAGGAGCAGAGCCAGTCAGGAAGCCCCTGGGGGCTCGGCCAGGAGACAGCCCCCCAGGGACACACTCACAGGGATACCATGCTGTTAGGTGTCACCCCAGGTGCCCACCAGATCCTCACAGTGACGATCAGGGGAAAGTCCCCCAGTGCTGGGCCAGGGGTCAGGTTGACACACACCAGACCTGTTCCTAACAAGGTTCCCATGGGAGGAACTAACCACAGCCCAACCCCCAGAGGAAGGGAGATACGCAACTCCAGCCTCCGCCGGCCGCCTGTCCTTCCTAAGGAGACAGAGAAACACCCAGCAGCATTTGTAAATTACAGCCGGGGCTCAGGCTCACTACAGAGACCTGCTCATAGGGCTTTTGTTATGGTCTAAATGTGAGGCGACCCCTGAATCTCATGTGTGAGACAGGAAAGTTTAGGAGTGAAAGGGTGGTTGTGAAAGCCCCATCTAGCCAGTGCATTAGTCCACTGACAGGGATGAGCCGGGTGGGGACTACAGGCAGGTGGGGTGTGGCTGGAGGAGGTAGGTCACTAGGCGCTGCCAGAGACGATGAAAAACAAGACCCCAATACATGTCATCTACAAGAAGCCCGTTTTAAACATCAAGACACAAACATTAAAAGTAACTGGAAGGATGGTCTGGGGCTGTGGCTCAGTGGTAGCACACGTGTGGGGCCCTGGGTTCAATTCTCAGCACCACCTAAAAATAAATAAATAAATTAAGGTATTGTGTCCATCTACAATTAAAAAAATTTAAGACAATAAGTGAATGGAGAAAAATATTCTTTGCTAACACAAATCAAAAGACAATGGGAGTGAATATGTTAATTTCAGATAGAGCCCACTTCAGAGCAAATGAAGTTAGGATAAAGGACGTTGCATGAGATGAAGGGATCAACCCCCCAAGAAGATGTAGCCAACCAAATGTGCAATGCACCCAAGGACAGAACATCAAAGTAAGTGGCAAGACAGTTAGAACTGCACAGAGAAGCAAATGGATCGCCATTATAGTTTTGGAGTTCAACACCCTCCTTCAGATACGGACAGATGTGTCAGGCAGAAATCAACAAGGACACAGTTGAACTTAACACCATCAATCAACTAGAAATAATTGACACGTACAGACTACTCACCTAGCAACAGCAGAACACACATTATTAAGCTCACATGAAAGGTTCTTCCAGATAGAACACATTCTGGTCCATAAAGCACATCTTAATAATTTTAAAAGAATAGAAATCATGCAATGTCTGCTCTCAGAACACAATAGAATTATAGTGCATATCAACAACAGAAAGACAAAAGAAAAACAGAAAAAGAAAATTAAACAATATGCTTCTAAATAACACATGGGTCAAAGAAGAAATATCAAGAGAAATTTTCAACAATTATAAAAAAAAGAAAAATACAACATATTAAAATGTGTGGGTTACAATAAAAACAATGCCTAGAAGAAAAATTCTAGCATTAAATGCAGAAAAGAAGAAATACCTAAAACCAATAATCTAAAATTCCATCTTAGGAAACTAGATAAAGAAGGGCAAATTAAATCCAAAAAAAACGTAAGAAATAATAAAAATTAGAGCAGAAATCAATAATATTTATAACAGGAAATCTACAGAGAAAATTAACAACGGCAAAATTTGGTTCTTTGGAAAAAAAATTTCAAATCAATAAGACAGTAGCTATCCTAGTGGAGAAAAAAGAAAGAAAGACACAAATTATTAATATCAGATATGAAGAAGGGGCATCATTACAGATCCTGCAGACATGGAAAGGATGGTAAAGAAATTCTCTGAACAAGTTATGCCACACATTTGCTAATCTAGGCAAAATGGACTAATTCTTTGAAAGACACAATCTGTCAAAACTTCTCAAGAATAGCTAGTCAATCTGAATATGTTTATATTTATTTAAGAAATTGCATCAATAATTAATAACTTTCCAAAACAGATAGCACCAGGTCCAGATGGGTTTGTTGGTGAATTTTTTCCTAACATTTAAGAAAGAAATTATACCAATTCTCCATAATCTCGAAGTACAGAAGCAGAGGGAATAACTCATTCTGATACTGGCATCATCCTAAGACCAAAACCAAAGACCTTCCAGAAATTGAAACTACATAACAACATCTGTCATGAACAAAAGTCCTCAACAAAATATTAGTAAATCAAATTTCACAATGTAGAAGCCTACAACCAAGTAGGATCTACCCCAGGTATGCAAGGCTGGTTCAACATTCCAATATCAATGTAATCTATCATCTCAATAGACTTAAAAATAAAAATCCCATCATCAAATCCATAGATGCAGAAAAGGACATTTGACAAACTGTAATTAATGCCCAATGATGATTTAAAAAAACACTCAATAAACTAGGAGTAGAGGAATTTTTGTATACCTAGAATATGTACAAATAACATACATCTAATGTAATAGCTAATGGTGAGAAAGTCAAAGCTTTCCCACAAGATTAGGACTAAGTCAAGGATATTCCATTACACCACTTATTTTCAACATCCTACTGGAAATCCTAGCTAATAAAATAAGACAAAAAGGCAATGAATTATATTCTGATTGGAATAAAGAAATAAAGTTGTCAGATGACAATTATCCATGTAGAACATCCCCCCCAAAATTGACCCCTTTCCCCCAAAAAAGTACCCTCCTAGAACTAAGAAGCAATTATAAATGGGTTGCCGGAAACAAGATTAATATACAAAAGTCAATTGTTTCTTATATACTAACAATACAGAAGTGGAATTTGAAATTCCCAACGAAATACTTAAGTATAAATCTAAAAAATGTGTACAGAATCTATAGGAGGAGTGCTGCAGTCTGGCTGGGCACAAATCACGAGCCACTCAAGCAGGAACAAACTTTATTTCCAAACTCCACCAGCACACTCCCCGGGAACTCTCCCAAACGCAATCACGCGGCTCCTCCATGAACACACCACACACCAACCGGAACTCCCACCACAGGAACTTCACCAACCAACGCGAACTCTTCAGGAATCCCTGCAAGAGCCCAACAGAAACTCAACGGGAACTCTTCGAGAACTCAAAAGTCATCATCTTAATGGCTCGCTGGCGTCACCTCTCAACCACTACTTCTGGCAAAAATGCCATGCGTCATCCTGACTCGGCTGTGGCCCTCAACAGAGGAGAACTAAACCTGGGAGGAAGGAAAGAGGGCAGGCACTGATAAAGGTTCAAGGATAGAAAGACTCAATGTTGTCAAGATGTCAATCTTCCCAACTTGATCTATAAAGTCAAAGTAATCCTAATCAAAACTCCAACAAGTATTTTGTTGATGTCAATAGACTGATTTTGAAGTTTAATGTGGAGAGGCAAAAGTCCCCAAATAGTCAAGACAGCGTTGAAAGGGAAGAAGGAAGGTGGAGGGCTGAGGCTCCTCAACTTTAAGATTCACTATGCTGCTACAGTAATGAAGACAGTGTGGTGTTGTGACAGAATAGACAAATGGATCAATGAACAGATTGGGGAGCTTGTCTTGGACATAGGAGAAAAGGCAGTACCAACAACACAGGAGGAAGTCAAGACCATCGACCCCAAAATCATACTCCACAAAAGGAAGATTCAACAAGCTGGACTTTGTTACCAAACTAGGCTAAGTTAAATTAAAATCTTCTGTGAAAGACACGACCAAGAGAATAGAAGACAAACCACACACTGGGAGAACACATTTCCAAAAGACGTATGTAATGAACAATTGTTACCCATAAAATACAAAGGACCTTACAGCTCAACAATAAGAAAACATGCACCCCAATTAAAAATATAGGTCATGGGCTGGGGATGTGACTCAAGCGGTAGCGGGCTCGCCTGGCATGCGTGCGGCCTGGGTTCGATCCTCAGCACCACTTACAAACAAAGATGTTGTGTCCACCAAAAACTAAAAAATAAATATTAAAAAATTCTCTCTCACTCTCTCTTTAAAATATATATATATATATATATATATATATATATATATATATATATATATATATCATAGATTTTTAACAAACACCTCATGGGAGGATATACATATGGCAAAAAAAAAAAAAAAAAAAAAAGCAAGAGAGATGCTCCATACCATATGGCATCAGGGAAGTTCAAATCAAAGTGGCAAGACACCACATATACTTCCTGGAATGGCCAAACCCAGAACTCTGCACCCCAAGTGCTGGGCCCTGGCTCACTGCTGATGGGTACACACAATGGTGCAGTTTGGCAGTTACTTGCAAAGCGAAATGTTTTCCCATCATGTGACCCAGTAACCACAGACCTTGGCATTTACCCAAGGGAGTTGGAAGCCTAGTTTCACCTGCAGACCTGCACACAGGAGCTCACAGCAGGTGCATGCACAATTGCCAAACACAGATGCAAGCAAGTTGTCTGAGAACTTGGCACAGCAGCTGCCCTACGTGACATTGTAGAGGCAAATGCGTGTCATTGACATGTGCCCAAACCCACAGGATGCACGGGACCGAGGGTCCATGTCAACTGTGGACTCAGAAGAAGACACGTGGGTGTGGGCTCAGTCCAGGTGGTGGGAGACTGTGGACATGGAGGCAATGGAGACGTGGGAACTCTGTACTTCCTTCTGGATTTTTCTGTGATCCTAAAACTTCTCTAAAAAATCAGAGTCTTCTTTAAAAATATAAAGAAAGATACCATCCAGGTCTTGCCCAAGGTCCCTCAGAACCTGGGTGTCTGAGCCATGCTTAGGCCCTTGTATGGTCACTGTGCTATGCCCAGAGAACTGTGACACTGGCCCTTGCAGGTGTGGGTCTGAGCTGTTTGGGGGGCATATACCCACCGCCAAGGGACTGCGACCAAGTCTCCAGAGACAGCACCCAGTGTGTTTGCAGAAGAAGGGGAGGAGAGGGCAGCTGGCGTGGACAGACCCTCAGGTGTGGACCTTGAAGACTTCTCTCCTGGGGGAGCTGAGTCCCCGAAGAGCCTGGGCAGGGAGGAAGGAAGAACTTGGTGGGAAAGGTCTTTTTAAACACCACCCAGCTGTCGGACCTGTCTCTTCACTGATTTGCCTTAAGACTCCACTTGTGGGCTGGGCTATAGCTCAGTGGCAAAGCGCTTGCCTAGCAGCATGAGGCACTGGGTTCGATCCTCAGCACCACATAAAAAAATCAAAAAATAAAATAAAGGCATTCTGCTCATCTACAACTACAAAATAGAGAGAGAGAGACACTACTTGTGAAACCAGGAAAATGCGCTCTGTCCTCCCCACATCCATCCTAAACAGCTCGTCCCAGGGCACAGCTGCAGCTGGGCGATTCCCGAGGCAGGCCCTCCTGGGGGCAGACCAGGGAGGTGTCCATGGAGGAGCATAGGCCTTTGGACCTTCCCGCCTGGCTTGCGGTGGAGGTAGGGATGGCCACAGAGCTGGCGGGTCTGTTGATTCTGCTTCTTTTAACCTTTGGAGAGTTCCTAAGGTCAGACTGGGAGGGGCAACAGCCCAGTGGGAGCCAGAAGCAGGCAGCTCATGGAGCCTCCCACCAATGAATCTTCAGAAAAGCAGTCTGGTTTGAAGCTGGAGACGCCGTAGTCCTTCTGTACTCGGCGAGGAAGACCAACGCTCACAGGCAATGTCTTGTTTGAACTATGCCTCACTGAAAGAATTTCATTAAAGCAATTATGCTTTAATGAATGTGGCTCTGGTCACGGTCGACACTCCATTTCACAGCAGAACCCAAACACTGCACCAATTAGCAGCTGGGAGATTAGCCGCAGAGCCCTTGCTGTCCACGCAATGTTCTCATTGCCGCAGCTACGAGCCATCCATAACTCTCCCTGAACGCCAGCAGCCTGTGCAGCCGCCCGCCGAAGGTCAGCTCTGAGACCTCACTCTAAGCAAACAGGACAAGACATTAGAGTCAGTGCTGACTTATGGCGCAAGCTGAGCACATTTGTGGGTCAGGGGGACCTGAGGGCTACAGAGCCCAACTGCCCAGATCAGGTTGCATGCAGAGCCTGGCCCACCCCACTGTCCAGGGATGACCGTTCTGCTCAAGGGTGGTCAGTCTGCTGAGGGATGGTCAGTCTGCACAAGGGCAGTCCAACTGTCTGGGGTGGTCAGTCTGCACAGGGATGGTCAGTCTGCATAGGGATGGTGGTCTGTCTGCCCAGGGATGGTCAGTCTGTAGAGGGATGACCAGTCTGCACAAGGGTGGTCAGTCTGCACAGGGATGGTCAGTCTGTCCAGGGATGGCCAGTCTGCACAATGTGGTCAGTCTGCACAGGGATGGCCAGTCTGCACAAGGGTAGTCAGTCTGCCCAGGGGTGGTCAGTCTGCTCCCTCCACAGCCACAGGTCACCCCCAGAAGATATTGAGGTGTCTCTGCTCACAGCCTCTTGGCCTGTGGGTTCGTGGGCACTGGCAGAGGACGTGACTCTCACGTATCAGAAATGAAGCCTGGTCTTCCCCTCGGTCACGGTCAAGCTCCAGCCAGTGTCAGGACGGGCAGCAGCTGTGTGGGTGCTGGCTCAGACCCGACCCTGCTGTCCTGCGCAGGTGGACACGCCGTCTGCCCTCTGCGTGCTCTTGGAAGGAGCCTCCAGACACAGGTGCCCTCCCCAGTGTCAGTCCTCGTGGTCTCATCTGCCACCCTTCCTCAGCTGCCAGGGGGTCCGTGGGCAGAGGCAGGGCCCATGCTGCCAGGCCCAGAGGTGAACTGGCCGTTCTGGGACTCCAAGGCCCTTCCTCCATGCCTGCCCCAGGCCTGGAGCATCCAGGGACACTGAGGCACGCTTTGCCTTCCACCCACTGCTGAGCCCAGAGGTAACCCAGGCCAGAGACCCAACTGGTGCCAAGCAGGCACCCTGACTTCCTGCCCCACCATGCACCGGAGACGAATCCCCAGCACAGTAGCCAGGCAGCCTGGCACGGGAGGCGGGAGCCCTGCTGCACTGTGGGAGCCACAGCAGCCCCCGCTGCACACAGCTCCATCAGAGACCAGAGCCCCAGCGCCACGGGGCCTTGGAGACCCTCCCCATGCTGACCTGTGGCAAGCTGACCACAGGCAGGCCCACACTCAGGATGCCCCACAGCCTTCCTGCCTCAGGCTTCACAGGGGGCCTGCCTCTCCCCATGGCAGGTCCAGGCTGGAGGGTGTAGCGCTGCAGGACCCTCCATGGCTCACACCAGCCAGGAGACCCTGGAGGCGACGCAGGAGAAGGAGGCTTGGGACACGTGCTTCTCGGGGGAAGCTCCAGCACTGAGCTCAGATGCCTGTCCCCTACAGTGACAGTGAAGGGGCCACTCACAGCCTTCCTTTTATGGAGCATTTGAAATACCTGTGGGTCCAACAGGTCCAGGGGTCACCAGGTGGTCTGGGTACCCTGCAAGGATGCCAGAGGCCTCACCTCGTGGGGAAGATGCCCACTGAATGGTTCTCCATCCCTCCCAGGTCCTGGGACCACCCTTGCCAGACAGCAGCCTGGGCCTGAGCCATGTAGCACCCTCCTCCCTGCCAGGTGCTGACTGGCCTCCGGCCGTGGCCCACAGGGAGCTGTGAGGAGTTCATGCAGGGTCAGCACCGGGCCTGGGAGTCAAGGGGCCATCCGTCCAGGAGCAGCTGTGGGGGGTGAAGACCATAATCTAATGAAATTTCCCTTCTCTGGCCCCAATGATCGCACGCTAAGAACCACTCTTTCTTAATTAAGCTCAGCTCCCGAACACTTCCAACCACGCACGTCAGGAGAAGCACGAATCTTTCCAAATTAGCCTCTCCTAGAGCGAGAGCGGCTGGTCGGAGAGCAGGCCTCGGCTGGAGAGCTCACTGGACGGCTCTTGGCCTCCGGGGGCAGGGGGAATTTTCTCAGCTTAGAGTGCACACCTCCAGCTCCTCGGGGGGCAACACCCGGGCTGGCCACACAAAGGGGACACACACCCAAGCCCACTCGATCCAGGGCAGGCCTCACTCCACTCTGCACTGTAGCTCTCAGCTTGGTTAAAGCAACCCAGGGATCGGCCCAGAATATGTGGTTTGGGTAAAGTAAAAATGTTTTTAAAAGCCAGAGAAATCCTTTTCAAGGAGTGGGGTTTTCCAAGGACGCCCTAGGCTGTACTTGTAAGCCACCCGCGTGCTGTGATCCTCGGAGCTGCGCTGGTCCGGCCTCCGCCAGCAGGAGGGAGGAGGACAAGTGGGTCTCCTGGACCTGGTAGTGGGCATACTACCCAACTGATGGGGACTTGGTTTCTGAAGAGCTACACATGACCCAGATCCTCCCTCATCTCTGCTGCCCAGGTCACCCTGCAGCAAGTCAAGTAACAGGGACCGTGTCAGGACGGTGACTTGGTAGTGGCTCTCTTCCTGCTTCAGGAACTTCCTGTGTGCTGCACTTCTGGGCCAGGAAGCTCAGCCCCCAACTCCTCCAGCTCCGACTGCGGGGAGCAGGAGGAGCCGGGCTGCGGTCAGAGGCAGGCTCACAGAGGGGCAAAAGGCACCCTGTCTCCAAACTGACTTCAGGACGGGCCCCTGAGTAGACATGAAGGCAGCTGGCCACTCTTGGAAGCTCAGCAGCCAAGTGTCCTCCCCTGCCCAGAGGGGAGGGAAGCAGGAAGCCAGCCCGCGTGGGGAGCAGGGTCCCAGAACAAGACTGCCAGTCTCGCGAGGGCAGAACGGAAGTACAGGGCAAAGGCCAGCGCGAGGGACAGAGCGGCTCCCTTGGCAACTCGCGGGGCTCTGAGTCTCCCAATGGCTCCCAGGCCAAAAGCTCCCCACGGCCACCCACTGAGACCAGCAGGCTGCGCTGACACCCACAGGAAAGGCCCCCAAGGAGGGAGAGGAGACAGTGACCACACCATGCAGGCCCCGTGGCGGCCTGGACATGCTGGCCCCAGGCACCAGGCACAGGGCGGGTCCTGGTGCGCCAGAGGGACACGTGTCAGTGGTCAGCACGAGAGGCACACAAGTGCAAGTACTGCCCAACTGAAGAACTAAACCACTCGTGGAATGAAAGCTCTGGCGCATTCTGCTCTGGCGCATTCTGGAAATGCCTCCACCCCCATCACCGTCTCCCAGAAAGGGGATTCAAAGAGCAGAGGAGAGGGGCTGCAGGAGACCCTCCTCCAGACCCTGGCCGCTGACCCTCCTGAGGTTGGGGTGTCCAGCTCTCCCTGGGCGGTGGCCTCTGCTAGCCAGGATCCCTCTGACTGCTGGTGTTCCCTGAGTGACCTTACCATAACCACGGGGTAAAGCCAGGCCTGGACCTGCCTCTCCAGGTGCCAGCGCCCTCTGTTGAACCCTGTCCTGCACCATCCAAGAGCCTCTGAGCCTTTGGCCTCAGCAGGACCCTGGGCTGGTGGCCAGATCACTTAGCCACATACAGGTGGCCAACAAGCTCCAACTTTCAGACCCAAACCCAACCATCCTGGGTATCCAGCTCTCTGGGTCAGGCTTGGTGATGCAGACCCTTCCAGAACAGGCCCCTGGTTGCAGGCACAGGGGGCAGGGTCTGGGCAGGGAACTGTGGACTTGGTCAGGCAGGCTTGGGCTCCAGGAAGTTGGGTGTCCTCTTTCTGTCCTCACTCTACCAGACGTGGCTTCAGGAGGAGTCTGTGTCTGGCCTCAGAAGTGTCCGCCCTGGCCTGTGTGTGCCTCCCGTGTTCCACTGTGGATGTGTGGTCAACCCCACCGTGGGATGCCTTCAGCCCAGAAGCAAAAGGGCCCAATTAGCTGCACAGAACTGGGTGTTCACTCTTGGAAACAAACTTAGAAAATCACATCTGGATTCCAAGACAGGCCCCACCCTGCACCAGACTAATGGATCCTGCCTACTGCCTGTGGCTGCTCCTGCATCTGAGGGCTTTCTGCCCCAAAGAGCTGGACATGGACTCCTTGTCTGGCCTCACTGGACACTGTGGTGGCCCCAGGCTCTGAGAACCCTCCACTCTCAGGTGAGGTGACCCGGCCACACACATGGCCATCCAGGTCTCCCTGAAACTCTGTGAAACACAGTTCAGTTATAGGGAGAACAAGAACTGAACACCTGTCCTGTGGCTTTGCCACCTGTGCAGCAAATGCCGCTGACCATGATGTGCCCCTGGAGGGTCACGGCCCTGAGTCAGCACTGGGGCCTCGGTCACTCTGCCATGGGCATTGGTCCACAGCTCTCGTGTACAGTGGGCACAGCACACAGAGCATCCAGAGGTCCTTCTGTCTGTTGCCCAGGACTCGAGTGCACGGCCCTGCAGGCCCAGGGAGAGGGTGGGCCCGTCACGAGCTGGAGCGATGCCAGGGGCTGAGGTGCGGGGTCCTGGTGCTGCCCACAGCACTGACGACCCCATGCCCAGGACGAGGGGCCGACTCACACCCAGGAGGGACCAAGGGCCCACGGGCCTGACCAGCCCTGTCCCCTGGCAGCTCCCTGAAGTTCCAGGACCAGGCTGCATCACTGGATGGTGGACATGGCCAAGGGGTCCAGAGACAGCAAGAAGACATATCCAAAGTTCCCTCATTCCCTTTCCGTCCAGAGTGACCGGCCAAATCCGAGGGTCCACCCACAGAAGACCCACCTGCCACTCCCACCTCCCCTCTCTGGCTGGCCTGGAAGCTGTGTCCACGTTTCCCTCCAGCATGAAATCACTTCCCCACCTGGAAAGTGAAGTGAGCCTCTAATCCTGCCCCACGTGGACGAGGTGGTCAGGGACGGGTGGCCTCAGTGAAGGTCGGTAGGTCACCTGGAGAGTCCAGCCTGGCAGGTCACAGTGATGTCAGGCGAACCCTGCCCCACCCCCCTGTGGCCTGGCCCTTTCCCTAATCTAGACGGCAGGGGACATGGCTTTGAAGACCCGAGGCACGCTTTAGGTTAGGGCCAGGCCCTGGGAAAGAGGTCATCTAGAATGAAGCAACCCTGGGCCCTCAGCCAGTAGGCAGCTCGGGAGGCCCCCCCTGAAGGCCCACCCTCTCTCCAGGAGCCTCAGCCTGGATCGGCTGGAACTCCCTCTGACACCAAAGCCTGGGCCGCAGCTGGATCAGTCCCGGTTCCACCTGGCAGTCTGATGGGGTGCGTGGCTGTGCCATGCCCCCCCAGGGGCAGTGCTGGTACCGTGACCGCAGCCGCAGCACAGCCTCATGACCAGGGCCTGTGGTCAGGGAGCAGCACAGAGCCGAGGCCTGCCTCCCACCTGCTACCAGCTCCGTCGTTCTCCAAGAGAGCCACCATGAGGGTGCAATGACTGTTGGTGACAGCAGCCAGGAGCCCGTCTCACTAGGACAGGGGAAAGGGTCCAGGAAGTACAGGCTCCCAAAGTTACAAAAACCTGGTCAAAGCAAAGTGTCCATCCATCCTGGCCCCCGCTCCACCAAACCTGGTCCAAAGACCCGGCATTCACCAGAGGAAAAACCCAAGAGCAGGCTGGTGGAGCGCCTTCCACCCCACTGCAAAGGCCAGGTGCGCAGCCAAGAAGAGCTGGCCAGGCCTTGCCTGTGCGGCTGGTGCTGCTGGAACCACACAGGCAGGAGGGGACACCTGTGACCAGTGGGGCACTCAGCGCGGCTCTCTGTGGCTTACCCCCCCCCTTTCCTCTCCTTTTTTTTAAATTCATTTTTTAGTGATAGGTGGACACAATGTCTTTATTTCATTTTTATGTGGTGCTGAGGTTCCAGCCCAGGGCCTCATGCGTGGTAGGCGAGCATTCCACCTCTGAGCCACAGGCCCAGCCCAGGCTTTTCCTCTTCTGGACCTGCAGTTCCTTCTTCCATACTGCAGAAAGTTCCAGCGGTCAGTCCAAAGCCCATGGCTGAAGAAGATAAGGAGATGCCAGCTCTGCTTGCAGCTCCAGCGGTCACCTGGTCACCCCCAGGAGCCAGTCAGGACGGGTCTGGGGAGAAGCAGCAAGGGAGAGCTGGCAGGCCGTCCACACACATTTGCCCGGTCAGCATCTTCTCAGGATGGGGCCATGGGCAGGGGGAGGGAACACCACTTCCAGCACCTGGATCCTCAGAGCTGGGCTTCCCTTGTCCAGCCAGCACACCGAGTCTGTGTGAACCAGGCCTCCCAGAGCCACAGTCTGAGGGGATGCTTCTCTGGGCCTGACCAGTGCCCCCTGGTGGGCACCAAGCCAACCTGGACCTGAGCACACAGCTGTGGGGCTGAGAGAGAGGGCATGGACCCAGGAGGACAGCTGCTCCTCCATACTGTGCAGAAATCCCAAGGGCCTTTCCTGAGAGGTCCAGGCAGAACCCAGGAGGGCACTGACGGGGTCCTGGGGACTGGCCGTGGGAGAGCACGGCCCTCCAGCCGCCATCAGTGAGCAACCAGCCTGGTGGTTACACAGCACCCGTTTTCCTTCTGAAATTAGGCTGCACCGCCTGCTCTGTGTCCATCCTCCATGGCAAGAGGGCAAGCCCCACTCCCTAGAGCAGCCGCTCGGGGCATGCCCTGGTACCCTCTGCTACATGGTGAAGCTGGCTCAGAACCCTGCTCCGAGCACCTCCCTGCCTTGGCACATGAATCAAGGGGACAGACGGGTGGTCAACAAACTCAAGAGGGCGGCTTGCAAAGTGGCAAAGCCAGGGCTGAAATGACCACTCAGAGGAGTCTGGGAGGCAAGGCTGGGGGTGTGAGGACTGCCTGCTCCCAGGGGCTCAAAGTGGTGACGTGCCACTCACCCGCATTCAGCAAAGGGAAGTCCCGCTCGCCACACTGTTCCCTCCTTCCAGAGCCTCGCTCCAGGATGAACATGGAGACAAGGACCTTAGGGACCAGGGAGGAGGGAACCAGGGCCCTACACTGAGGTACAGCTTCGACTGGAAGTGAAGGTCACGGCACAGGCAAGCGGTCCTGTTCCTCAGAAGGTGGCCTGCATTGGGACAGCGGTTGGGAAGGGCTCCTGGTCGCAAGGGGGGAGCAGTACTTGGCTCTGTGCCCCAGACCTTCTAGGCAACAGGTCTGGGGGTGGGAGTGACACGCCACGAGATGCGTCCCTGTGAGGCCCAACACCCTGCTGACCAGAGGTGCAACCCAGCTTCCATGATGAGGACTCCCGCGTTGCCCGACGATGGTCTCCAGGGCCCAGAGAGACCTGGTTAAGGAGGTCTCAGATCCCAACGGAGACCCTCGTAATGAGAGGAGACGCCCGGCTTCCTGCTCTCCTCGATGCAGTTGGACTGGCAGGTGCTGCTCCACCTGGGACCCAGACCCTCCCAAAGAAGCCCTGAACTATCCATGTAGAAACACGCCCACACTGTCACCCTCGTGTGGCGCCGGCCGGTTGTGGCACACGGCATCACCAAGTACCCACCTCACTCGCTCACTCACCCAGGAAGAGCAAACCCTGGTGCGGTTCCTGCACATCGAACAGTTCTACCTTGCTGCAGAGTTGAAAGACCCTGAGTCAAACCATCATAAACCGGGGCCATCTGTGAACAAGACTCGGTGGGCAGAATTTCTTTGTGATCGTTCTCCACGATACCTCTACCACGTAAATGAAAACACTTTCATTCATTTTAAGCAAAAGTTAGTATTTTATTCAAGTAACAAATACGTTTAGTTTCGTGGTCGTCTCTGTTCATAAGCCAAGAAACGCCACCTGGTGCAAGTCCACCACACGGAGGTGAAGCTCTGCGGCCGTCCGGCCCCAGGCTGCTGGACCTCCAGGCAGTGTGCCCAGCCCTGCGGCGTCCACTCTGGCTCAAGCCTCCCCTGGGGTGTGGGACCACTTCTCACTACCGCTCGGCCAGGGCCGCGTCCTCGGGAGACCTTTCCCGCCACCTGGATTTAGCAAAACAGAGAGGGCGAGAGCAAGAAGCAGTTGAGAGCAGAGGTGAGGTTGGGACTGAGCCTGGGGGCACCAGCCGGGAGGAGGGCAGCGCAGCTGCCGGGGAGGGTGGACCCCGTGGGGCTGTGCCGTGGGGCTGGGCAGCAGGAGGCCCAGGGCCCCGCAGAGCCCTGGGGTCGGGCATGCGCAGCAAGGGCTGTGGATGGTGGTCGCCCGGCCCCCTCGGGCGGGCACCTTCTCTGAGCCCAGGGCCTGGAGATGTCCTGCCTGGTGTGCGTGACACCGCGGGCTTAGCCAGTAAGAAGAGGAGCAGCACCACAGCACCGGGCCTTCTGCAGGTGCACCTCGTCTCCCTACCAGAGTCCCTGGCCCAGCTCTCCCTGGGGGGCTGTGGTCAGTCAGGCTGTGTGGACTCTGGCTAGGGCAGGGGCAGGGGCTGGGCTCTGGGCCCCTGTGGAGGCGTGGGTCCTGGGCTGGCTGAGCACGTCCCCCTCAGCCACAGCTCCAGGGGCAGGTGCTCCAGCCCCGAGGGAGGGGCACCAGAGCACCCCCACGGCCTGGGCCAGCCTCACGTCTGCCTGCGGAGGGGGTGGACGGCGTGTGTGCAACCCAGCACCAGGCCCAGTGCCGGTCCTGGGGGCCACTGTCGCCGTCATCTCCTCCTCAAGCCATCAACACGGTCGTCTTCACCACATGGCCACCATGATGTCACCCTCATCATCAGCATGTCATCCTCACCACTGCAGTGACCATCCCTGGTGTCACCGTCATTGTCACCATCACACCCCACTGCCCTGGTCCTTGCTGTTGGTCACCGCTGCTGGAGGGGCTGAGGCTGAGGCAGGAGACCGGGTCCTGGGCCCCGAAGGGAGTCCACACTGCAGGCAGACAGGCAGCCGTCCACCACTCCGTTTAGAAGGCCTCTCCTCGTGACCCAGCAGCCCAGCAAGGACACCAGGGTGACATCAGCGCAGCCAGGAGTGGAGTCAGAGGGAAGCCGGGCCCCAGCCTCTGCCTGACCCGGGGGGCGAGGAGGACACCAGGGCCAGAGCCACCTCTGCCGCTGCTCTCCCCGCAGGAGGTGGGCAGCCTGGGGGCCTGGCATCTTCTGCACAGCTTCACCCCACAGCTTCCAGTCCCTCTTGACCCTCTGGCCATTTCCCACATGAGCCCCTCACTGCCTCATGGCAAGGGGCAAAACAGGCTCACTGGCCTCCTTCCCGCCCTCTGACCTCTTCCTCACACCTGCCCCACTGCACTGCCATCCACCATGACACGGTGCAGTCAAGGCCCTCACCAGAGCCACGCTGATGCTTGCCCATGTTCTTGACTCTTCAAAATGGTGGAACCTCTTTTCCCTGTGTATTACCCAGCCTCAGGCATTTTGTTATAGCAACAAAATATGAACTAAGCAACCTTCAAACTAAAACATTGATTTAAAAAAAATATATCAAAGAACAATCTTTAAACATAGTCTATTTGTAGTAATGATATAGAAGGAATCAAATATGTTTCAAAATGCCAAAACAAAGGTACTCGAATGAAAACAAGCAATCATTGTGCTCCCTGGGAGAAGCTAGCCCCAAAGGACCACAACTGTGGGTAGGGAATTCCAGAGCAGGTAATGGCATAATAGGAAAAGGTCTGCGGTTGCCAGGGGCTGGTGCTGGTGGCAGAAGGGCTAGTGGGTAGCAACTAAAGGGCAGGGGCTTCTTCTTAAGGTGATGAGAATGTTCTAGCATCGACTGTGGTGATGGTGGCATAACCCTATGACCACACTAAAAAACCACGGGCTTTGGAGAATGACAGAATGTTTTGTGAAGGAGAAGCAGAGGTGGCATTGGCTGCTAGAATCCTGTATGCTGGCCCCTTCACCCTGCAAAGGACGCAGCTGAGACCTGGAAATGCTGGTGAGGGACAGTCCCATAGGGGCCCGACCTCTCACTCTGCCACTAAACTCTGTGACTGCCACTAAACACCCAGCTTTGGAAGATGTGCTCTGTAGTTTTACTCTTTATAATGTAAACCCAGCTACATTTTATGTATATATTAGTTGTAGTTGGACACCATACCTTTATTTATTTATTTACAAGTGGCGATGAGGATCGAACCCGGGCCCTGCATGTGCTAGGCGAGTGCTCTGCCACTGAGCCACAACCCCAGCTCCCAGGTACATTTTCACTGAGAAACATTCTCACAGTGTGGTCAACTCCACCTTCTGCTGTTGGCAGGCCCTGCTGGGCCGGAGGGCTGGGGTCTGACTCCCACCTCTGCATTGGCTGGGGCAGGAGAAGGCTGTGGGTGGCTGAAGGCCGACTGTGCAGAGCTGGACACATGCAGCTGACATGCCAAACGCATCAGGAGGAGGTGTGCCCGGGGTGGCCAGAGCCCGGTGGCCTTCCACTGATCCCGCACACGGTGTGTGGGAGCTAGCCCCGAGGGGTGCCCCAGCGGCCTGCAGAGCAGTCCAGGGCCTGCCGATACGGGGTGGAAGAAGGCACATCCGAGCTGCAGGTCGGCTGCCCCTGATCCACGGTCCTGAGCAGCTAGGACAGCGATGCTTTCTCTCTGTGGCCGCACCTGGGGCCCTGAGAACAAAAGCTGCTGAGGTCTGACTCAACCCCACTTGGCTGGCCCCCAGGACATGGACAGGGAGCTGCAGGAGGCTGGGGAGGGGCACCGAGTCTCCTCACAGCAGCCCTTCCCACACCCTGGCTGCAGCGCCCACTCACGGGAGCAACAGGAACGGGGTGCGTGTTTGTGTCTGCATATGTTCACGTGTGTGACATGTGTATGTGTGTGGTTGTCTGTTGCAATGCACGTGTGAAAGAGCGTGTGATGGGTGTAAGCACATGTGGGTGAGTGTGCACATGCCTGTTAGAGTGTGCTTCTGTGCTTGGCTGTTGGTGTGTGTAAGTGCAATGCACGTGCATGTGCATGCTGCGGTGCCTGCTTGTGCTCGTGCCTCGCATGAGGTAGGCGTCAAACGTCAGTGGCATTTGGTGGTCCTCAGCAGATCACTGTCTCCCCAGAAGAGCTCAGCCTCCAAGCTGAGGTATCAAGTGGAGCTGTCCAAGAGCCGGCCAGTCCTCCAGAAAACCTGACCTCCACGGCCCAGATGTCCAGCAGGCAAACACCCTTCCCTGTGAATCCTGCTGTGGCCATAAAGACACGGCCCCAATGCTCTGGATGTGGGGTCCTGCGGGCCCTCTCCAGGGGTGTGGGGGCTACTGTCATCTGTGCTGAGAAGGAGGCACTCCTCCACACAAGAAGTCTCAGAAGAGGCAATGGACAGAAGGACTCAGTGTGAGCAAAGAACACAGCCCGGTGTGTGCCTTGTCTAGACTTTTCAAACTGAAGCCACACACAGACCAACACAGAGAGCTTGAACACGCAGGTGCGACTTGACTAGTGTGGGACACGGCGTCGCACTGCCCACACTTCACACTGCTGCCTGCTCAAGGTGCATTTGCTACAGCAGGGGATTCATCCCAGGGAAGCAACATGCTGCAAACAGTGCCATGACCCACTAGTAAGGCAACATGGTAAGTTTAACTAGCTGCACGGGAGGCCACAGTACTAGGAAGAAACCTCAAAGAGCACAAGAAGAAGATAGGGAGACTTACACAGTCACCTGGGACCTCAGGGGCCCTGCGCTGGTAGGAGACCCTCTAGTCACCTGGGGACCTCAGGGGCACTGTGCTGGTAGGAGACCCTCTAGTCACCTGGGGACCTCAGGGACACTGTGCTGGTAGGAGATCCTCTAGTCACCTGGGGACCTCAGGGACACTGTGCTGGTAGGAGATCCTCTAGTCACCTGGGGACCTCAGGGGCACTGTGCTGGTAGGAGACCCTCTAGTCACCTGGGGACCTCAGGGACACTGTGCTGGTAGGAGACCCCCTAGTTACCTGGGGACCTCAGGGACACTGTGCTGGTAGGAGACCCTCTAGTCACCTGGGGACCTCATGGGCACTGTGCTGGTAGGAGACCCTCTAGTCACCTGGGGACCTCAGGGGCACTGTGCTGGTAGGAGACCCTCTAGTCACCTGGGGACCTCAGGGACACTGTGCTGGTAGGAGATCCTCTAGTCACCTGGGGACCTCAGGGACACTGTGCTGGTAGGAGATCCTCTAGTCACCTGGGGACCTCAGGGGCACTGTGCTGGTAGGAGACCCTCTAGTCACCTGGGGACCTCAGGGACACTGTGCTGGTAGGAGACCCCCTAGTTACCTGGGGACCTCAGGGACACTGTGCTGATAGGAGACCCTCCAGTCACCTGGGGACCTCAGGGACACTGTGCTGGTAGGAGACCCTCCAGTCACCTGGGGACCTCAGGGACACTGTGCTGGTAGGAGACCCTCTAGTCACCTGGGGACCTCAGGGGCACTGTGCTGGTAGGAGACCCTCTAGTCACCTGGGGACCTCAGGGGCACTGTGCTGGTAGGAGACCCTCTAGTCACCTGGGGACCTCAGGGACACTGTGCTGGTAGGAGACCCCCTAGTCACCTGGGGACCTCAGGGACACTGTGCTGGTAGGAGACCCCCTAGTTACCTGGGGACCTCAGGGGCACTGTGCTGGTAGGAGACCCTCTAGTCACCCGGGGACCTCAGGGGCACTGTGCTGGTAGGAGACCCTCTAGTCACCCGGGGACCTCAGGGACACTGTGCTGGTAGGAGACCCTCTAGTCACCTGGGGACCTCAGGGACACTGTGCTGGTAGGAGACCCCCTAGTCACCTGGGGACCTCAGGGGCACTGTTCTGGTAGGAGACCCTCTAGTCACCTGGGGACCTCAGGGGCACTGTGCTGGTAGGAGACCCTCTAGTCACCTGAGACCTCAGGGACACTGTGCTGGTAGGAGACCCCCTAGTCACCTGGGGACCTCAGGGACACTGTGCTGATAGGAGACCCTCTAGTCACCTGGGGACCTCAGGGACACTGTGCTGGTAGGAGACCCTCTAGTCACCTGGGGACCTCAGGGACACTGTGCTGGTAGGAGACCCTCTAGTCACCTGGGGACCTCAGGGACACTGTGCTGGTAGGAGACCCCCTAGTCACCTGGGGACCTCAGGGACACTGTGCTGATAGGAGACCCTCTAGTCACCTGGGGACCTCAGGGACACTGTGCTGGTAGGAGACCCTCTAGTCACCTGAGGACCTCAGGGACACTGTGCTGGTAGGAGACCCTCTAGTCACCTGGGACCTCAGGGGCACTGTGCTGGTAGGAGACCCTCTAGTCACCTGGGACCTCAGGGACACTGTGCTGGTAGGAGACCCTCTAGTCACCTGGGGACCTCAGGGACACTGTGCTGGTAGGAGACCCTCTAGTCACCTGGGGACCTCAGGGGCACTGTTCTGGTAGGAGACCCCCTAGTCACCTGGGGACCTCAGGGACACTGTGCTGGTAGGAGACCCTCTAGTCACCTGAGGACCTCAGGGACACTGTGCTGGTAGGAGACCCTCTAGTCACCTGGGACCTCAGGGACACTGTGCTGGTAGGAGACCCTCTAGTCACCTGGGGACCTCAGGGACACTGTGCTGGTAGGAGACCCTCTAGTCACCTGGGGACCTCAGGGGCACTGTTCTGGTAGGAGACCCCCTAGTCACCTGGGGACCTCAGGGACACTGTGCTGGTAGGAGACCCTCTAGTCACCTGGGGACCTCAGGGACACTGTGCTGGTAGGAGACCTTCTAGTCACCTGGGGACCTCAGGGACACTGTGCTGGTAGGAGACCCCCTAGTCACCTGGGGACCTCAGGGACACTGTGCTGGTAGGAGACCCCCTAGTCACCTGGGGACCTCAGGGACACTGTGCTGGTAGGAGACCCTCTAGTCACCTGGGACCTCAGGGACACTGTGCTGGTAGGAGACCCCCTAGTCACCTGGGGACCTCAGGGACACTGTGCTGGTAGGAGACCCTCTAGTCACCTGGGGACCTCAGGGACACTGTGCTGGTAGGAGACCCTCTAGTTACCTGGGGACCTCAGGGACACTGTGCTGGTAGGAGACCCCCTAGTCACCTGGGGACCTCAGGGACACTGTGCTGATAGGAGACCCTCTAGTCACCTGGGGACCTCAGGGACACTGTGCTGGTAGGAGACCCTCTAGTCACCTGGGGACCTCAGGGACACTGTGCTGGTAGGAGACCCTCTAGTCACCTGGGACCTCAGGGACACTGTGCTGGTAGGAGACCCTCTAGTTACCTGGGGACCTCAGGGGACACTGTGCTGGTAGGAGACCCTCTAGTTACCTGGGACCTCAGGGGCACTGTGCTGGTAGGAGACCCTCTAGTCACCTGGGGACCTCAGGGGCATTGTGCTGGTAGGAGACCTTCCAGTCACCTGGGGACCTCAGGGACACTGTGCTGGTAGGAGACCCTCCATTCACCTGGGGACCTCAGCACATGGTGTTGTTGGGGAGCCCCTCACAGTTTCCTGGGGATCTCAGGGACACTTGGTGAAGGAGCCCCTCAGTCACCTGGGGACCTCAGGGACACTTGGTTAAGGAGATCCACACAGTCCCATCTGGTCCTCAAGGACACTTTGTTATATAGACCCTCTTAGTCCCCTGGGGACCCTGGGGACTTTGTTCTGGATTCTTTCGTTTCTTCCCATTTGCAGCTTCAGACCTTTCTGCACGCTGTATGCTGCCATCCCATCCGGTGTGGCCATGGCACTTCAGGCCGGCCGCTCAGCAACCTTCTTTCCTTTCCCTCACATAACCCGTCTGTCCCGCTTTCCGCCTGCCACGCGGCCTGGCCCAGAGGAGCATTGAGGGCCCCCTTCTCCAGTGGTCTTGGGTCGTGGTTCCTGGGCTGGAGATGTGACCTGAGATAATCGTGTCGGGCTGCCCCTGCTCTGGCACTGGACCTGCACTCTCCTGTTCCCAGTCGCTGTCAGAAACAGACTTAGGGTGGCAGATGGACCAGTCCCAGGATGACCCATAATTGGGGGAAGGAAAGTCGTGGAGGTCACCGCTCATGCAGTCTCCCTGATGCCTATGTGTGGTGCCAGTGGGCCCCCAACATACACCTCTGGGACAACATTGTGTCGGTGAGTTTGTGTTGACCTCAACCTCACTGCTGCTGTGGGGTTGAGCTGGGGTTTGTAGATAACTTCAAGTAGCCTTGGAAGCCCTGCCGAGGCCCAGGGTCCTGTGGCTTCTGGGGACATCCCGCCAGGTGGTGTCCTGCAGGCTCACGGGATCTCCCCGTGGTCTGTGCTGCTGCTCACCCACCCTGCTCTATGGGTGAAGACGAGGAGTCTCAGGGCTGTGGACCCCCCATCTGAGATTCAGTGTTATGGGATGGATTCCTTTAAAAAGCTTCGTTCTCTTTAAAGAGAACAATTAAATAACAACAGCATGACCCAAACAGTGTCCAGCTCCAGCTCAAGGGGCTGGCAACAACTTGTCTTGTAAAATGTTGATGTCTTTACTTAACTAAAACGTGGGTGAAGCAGAGGGCTTGGAAGTGGGACTTTCCTCGGGTGAGTGTCCGTCTCAAGCACTGACATGTCTTGCCGACAGAGGACTATTTCTGGAGAAAGCAGAAATAATCAACTCACCAAAAATACCCATGATTGATCCACACTTCCTCTTTCAGAGGGAAACGGGAAGCTTCCCCTTTGGGGTTCTGTGGGAGCCCTGGCAGGTGCCGGGCCGTGCCTGGTGCTGGGACGATGACCTTCCTGCTGTGACTGGGCAGCCAGGCCTCGGTGAGCAACTCTGGAGTCACAGTTCTGTGGTGGCCCAGGGCCCTGACCGCACCACTGGGGACAATGACCAACTGGCCTGAGTTGGTTCCTCCACTTTGGAACTTGAAAAAACTACATTGTTTTCTTGGAGAAGTAAGAAGTAAAATGATCAGACAAAGCCCTGTGAGGAAGGAGAGTCTGTGAGCCAGAAAGACAGCAGCATCCAACACACAGTCACTGAGCAGGTGGCACTTCCAGTCGCCAGAAGAGCACACTCCTATGGGTGCACAGACCATCTGAAGTGCCCAGAGCCTCCAGGGTAGTGGAACTCCTGGCTGAGGGGTGGCGCGGCCCTCCCACCCAGACAGGACAGTCCTGGTGCTGCACAGGCCGAGTGTGGCTCTGGCCCTGGGGGAGGGACGGGCTGCACCTGCAGCAGCTCTGGGCACGGTCTCCTCCACAAGAGCGCAAGCAACACCAGTGCCTGCTGAGTCTGAAAAAGGGCTCGCCCGCTCTGGTTCTTCTCAGGGCCCAGCTCCCAGCCCGGCCAGCTCTGCAGACCTAGAAAACCGCTCCCAGCGCAGGGCATGGACAGCAGCAGGCTTCGTCCTGCCTCCCTCCTATCTACTGGGGAGTCAGGGCCAGTGCTCTGTGGACACTGGCAGGAGTGACTGCTGCCCTCCTCCTGGACCATCATGCTGCCATCTTCCTTCTGTTCTGGGCAGACTGGCATGGGTGCCCTGGCCCCTGCTGTTCCTCCTGGCTCTGAACCTCCCCACAAATTGCTGCTTCTTTATTTATGCATTTTGCTCCTTTCCATGTACCCTCATCTTTTCTGCAGCTCGGACAGGTTTAGACTGATCAGCAGACTGAGGCTGTGGAATCTGGTGGTTCTCACCCGAGTAAGGACCCTTGAGCTGGTCAGGTCCCATGCGTCGAGGTCTGTGGGGAGCCTGCTGCATCTGCAGCAGGCCTCATCCACCCCACCATGCCTAGGGGGTCAGCATGCTGCAGGGGAGCCAAGGGGACTGAGTCAGCCCACCTCAGCTGGAGCGGGGGGCTGTCGCAGCTGCCCCATTACTGCCCACGCCACTGACCCCTGAGGCGGAGATGCCATCCAGGAGCTAAGTATAACCCATCACATCCCAAGGCCAGCCGTCAGGGAATCTGGAGCCTCCGCCCAGTTCCGGAGTCTGCACTCCGGAGGAGCATGTGTTTAAGGGCCCCAAGAGCAGGTGTCAGCAGATGTCCACGCAGTGGCCTGGTGCTCACAGGGACATGGCCTGACAGTCACTGAGTCTGTTTGCCCAGCTGGCTGTGAGGAGGCAACGGCGGAACGTTTAGGACGCTTGATCTGAGAGGCAGTGACTGTCCAGTGAGCACTGTCTATCATGTCCAAATAAGCAGGTGTCAGTCCTCTGCCGGCCTCCCTAATCAGCGCACAGACAGCTGTGCGTTGCCAGAGTGCCGGCTCCGGGGGAAAGCGGGGTCCAGATGTGGGCCCGAGGAAGGAGGCTCGGGGATGGCAGGTGGGGTGAGGTCTGGGGGGGTCTGGAGCTGGGCACAGGCAGATGCTAGCCTCACAGGCACCAGCAGGGCTGGCACTCAAGCAGCATGGGCAGAGGCCACCTACCAGGCATCCCCAGGACACCAGTGTCCAAACAGGAGCTCTGGCACAGGCCGAGCCTGGAGCCCTGGTGTGCCGCCCTGGAGGATATCTGCCTGTGTGCAGCCATGGCCTCCGTCTCTGAGGGGTGAGCCATGGGACTGCCGCTCTCCTCCCTGAGAGGCCAATGGAAGGGCTGAGCCCAGTTGCTCTTGAGGGATGGTGGAGATGAAGGTGCAGAAACGCTTTGATCATCCCAAACCCAGACACGTCCCGCCATTAGTCTGACCCCCCGAGCACAGTCCACCCATGGCTCCTGACTCAGGGTTTGCAGGATGCAAGGATGCACCCTGGGTGGGAGTGCAGGGCGCTCTCCGCACAAGAACTCACTCAGCAGGAGCCTACTGACCAGCTGCTGCAGGAGGCCAGCCCAAGGCAGTGCCCTCTGCTCCTGGGCCCACAGCAGCACAGGTGGGAGGAGCTACGAGTGCCGCCCCATCCCCGCTGCAGGCTCAGGTGAACGTCCTCACTGTCATTACTTCACGGGCCCCAGGCGGGGCAGGAGCTGGTCCCCTCCTGGAAGGTGAACTGCTGGCTCGGAGCTCACTCATTGCAGAGACCTGGCTGGGGAAAGCAGGCTGGGAACTCCAGTGTTGGCCAGTTCTCTTTCCCAGGCCCCTCCCATTCCTGTTAAGGGCTGGCGGGAACCTACAGAGGGTCAGAGATGTACAGGTGACACTGGGCACCATCAGGCTGAGGGCACACACCAGAACGTCCTTCCTGAGATTCTGTGTCACCTACTGGCTCCACTGGTGGGCCCCTGTACTCTCGGCAGCCTCTCAGTGAGCCCCAGCACATTCCCTGATCCTGTACCTCACTTTCCCCTGGCGAGATGTGAGAGCAGATGCTTTCAGCCTGCAGGAAAGCTGTTGCAGAAATGGGAGGAAGCCTGGTTTCCGTCCCGCTGAGCACAGCGGGTGTGAGGGTCCGCGGCCTCCCAGTTTCAGCACCTGGGCAGTCAGAGCTCCAGTCAGAAGCAGAGGGGCTTTGCACCTGCTCACCTCACCGGCACCAGGCACGGGAGGTCAGATGTGCTACTGTGTGTGCACACGTGTGCGTGCGTGGGTGCCACAGATGGTGTTCTGGGTGTCAGGCGATGGCCCTGCTGGGAGGGGCCTGATGGAGACATTGCACCAGGGACTCCAGTGTGTCCTCTGTGACTCCCCTGGGCAAACCTCTGATTGTGACTTCATTGAGACAACGTGAAGTTAAAGTGACTTAGAGAAACCTGTCCTTGAACATCCATGACGTTAAGAAACTGAACACAAAACAGAAGTGACCTTCATTGAGCAGCAGCCTCAGTAAAAGGGTCAGACGCTGACCACAGGGCTGGTGAGCCCGGGGCAGGCCCTTGCAGGCCCCCAGAGGACCCTTCCTGGGCTTCTCGGGAATCCTCCTGCTCAAAGAGCTCTCCCTGCCCCCGAGCACCAGCCTCTGAGGCAAATAGCTCCCTGTGCCTTGGGCTCTGGGCCAGAACCTCAAGGTGACCTTGGCATCTAAGGTGAACGGCTGGTCAATCTGCTGCCTCTGGTCAATCTCTGTGTGTGGTGTCAGCTAGCTTGAGTTTGTGTGCCCTCTCACACACAGGACACGGCATTGTTAGCTCCCCATGTTTCGGGATGGGAGAGTTATCAACCTTAGAACCAGATTTAAAAGTGGTGGGTATCAGGAATGAGAGGCAGGGCCACCCAGCCAGGCTGACCCTGCCAAGTCTGAGGACAAGCCAGCTAAAGGCCACCACTGCATGGCACAGCTCTGGTGGGAAGAGGGACTTCTCCAGTAAGCAGCCTGCTGTCTCGGACGCTGGGAGGGAACCCAGTCATGCTGTGCACAAGGTCAGTTCACCTCAGAGTTCACGATAGTTCAGAAACCAATAGTCCACTGGAGTCCAAAGGACTTCTACAAACATCAGGGAAGTAGACACCAGGAATAAAGTCAGACAGATCAAATGAGATCCACCTCTCAGAACCAAGGGTCTAAGTGAAGAGACCTAACGTGGGCCCAAGACAAGGGTGGGCTGCTGCCCAGGGACGCACCACAATGACCTCCGCGGGCGCCAGTGTCCAGAGGCAGGCCTGTCCAGCCGGGCTGAGCCTCCAGGCAGTAAGGCTCATGCTCTGCCCACCCACCCCCCTCCCACCACCTGGCCAGTGTCCACAGCACACGGCTCAGCCTCAGCCAGGCCGTCCTGGTCAGCTCCTTTCTGCAAGGGAGACCAACAGCTGGTTGTCCAGCAGATCTGGCTGAGTGCAGGCCTTGGGTGCTGTCCCCAGATGATGGCCACTGCACCAGGGGGTGGAACCCAGGGTGCTCAACCACTAAGCCACATTCCCGGCCCCTTTTATTTTTTATTTTGAGACAGGGACTTGCTAAGTTGCTCAGGGCCTCTCCAAGTGGCTGAGGCCGCCTGTGAACACAGAGCCTCAGGCCTCAGCCTCGTGAGCACTGGGATTACAGGCGTGGACCACCATGCCCAGTAATAAGGTGATCTTAAGGTGTTAGGTAAAGGTGGAGACAGCCCAGGACGGAGCTCCAACTGGAGTCCAGAACTCTGCCAGGTCTGGACCTGAGAGAAAAGTTGGGAGGTCAAC
The DNA here is from genome assembly GCF_048772815.1 of Callospermophilus lateralis. Lineage (NCBI taxonomy): Eukaryota > Metazoa > Chordata > Mammalia > Rodentia > Sciuridae > Callospermophilus > Callospermophilus lateralis. The sequence continues at coordinate 626,288 of NC_135321.1, read as the reverse complement.
ATAGAAAAGGCCATGGAACATGAAATGTCCTTGACTCTGTGTTGAGCAACAGCCATGGGACAGTTCTCAGGAGGGGGCGGCTGGTGCCCGCCACCACAGCAGGCCTCAGATAGAGGGGCCAGCCCAGAGACCAGCTGGAGGTGGCTGCAGCAGAAAAAATGAGGGTCCTCAGGGCAGAGCTGCAGGTCAGAGGGCAGGGCAGGGCTGTCCTCCTGTCCTGGGGTACATGGGAGCTCAGGATGGACAGAGTGGGCAAGGGGGACCAGGAGTCCATGGGAACCAGAAAGGTGTAGCTGGACCCCAGGACAGAGGCTGCTAGCAGACCCTGGAGCCGACCTGGGTGGAGACGGACGTAGCCCTGAGCAGCAGGCCAGGCTGGGCCAGGCCTTGCACACCCCATCAATGGCTTCGAGTCCCCCACAGTGGCCCTGGTCTTCTCAGGCCCAGCCGAGCTCCTTCCAGTCACATGGGGACTTTCCAGGCACCCTCACCCCATGGGCTCCCACCTGTAGCAACATAGGTTACCAAGGGTAGCTTAAAAACAGGCCTGCATAGAGCCCAGGGGCTGCTGACCAAGCAGGTGCTGCAGATACCTCCACCTGCCCAGGGGGCGGCGGGGTGGGGGGGACAGAGCAAAGCGGGTTCTAGCACACACGCAAGGTGCCCAAAAGTTAGACTCCCTTATCCAGCCCACGGTGGCTCAGAGAGCGGTCGACAGTGATGCAGAGGAACAGGCCTCGGGTCAGTGAACAGGTCCCACCAGCTCAGGCCATGCCCACCCAGGGCCACAGGCATTCTCGGTTAGAGCGACCTGCGTTGGCAGGACGAGCCCACGTACACATCTCAGAGGACGTGAGAGGCGCCTCCCCATCCCTGTGAGGCCAGTCACCCCACGCAGGAGGATGGCCTGGAGCTGTCACTCATCCTACTGCACCAGGGTCACCAGCATGTAGGGAGGACTCTGAAAGCAAGGCCCAGCAGGGACCCCGGGACCCCGGGACCCCGGGAGCTGTACCCCAGGCCTCCTGTTGCTGCTGGGCTTGCTGCAGGCACACAGGCCGGAATGCAAGTCCACGTGCTGCTTCTCAGGACAGCCGATGCCGGCAGTCGCCCAGCCTCTGAGCTCAGCTTCCCGTGGAGAGAGATGGTGTGGGAAGGGACCGACCTATGTGGCTCCCAGGGGCAGGACAGGGGAGGTCCCTGAGCTGTGAGTGCAGGAAGCAGTTTTCTTCTCATCCTAGCTGACCTGTGTGAGTGGAAATTAACATTATAATTGATTAGCCAAGACAAAAAATTGATTATACCAAAAAGGTTTCTTAAAAGAAAGCATCCCAGCAGGCGGCATGGTCAGGAGATGCAGCAGGAGGACCGTGAGCTCAAAGCCAGCCTCAGCAAGAGCGAGGCGTTTTGCAACTCAGTGAGACCCTGTCTCTAAATGAAACACAAAATAGGGCCGCAGATGTGGCAAGGGGGACAGGAGTCCATGGGAGCCAGAAAGGTGTAGCTGGACCCCAGGAGAGAGGCTGCTAGCAGACCCTGGAGCCGACCTGGGTGGAGACGGACATAGCCCTGAGCAGGCGGCCAGGCCAGACGCTGTGAGCCCAGACTGGCCAGGAGAAAGCACCCTGTCTCGATTTCCGCACACACATAGCCCCAGACTTTCTATTTGAACACATGCCAGCCAGGACTTGGGTGGCTCCGTGGACTCCGGGACCAGGCGAGCTGTTCCTGAGGTCACTCCAGTGACCTTACATCTCCTGAATGGGGCTCGGTGGCCCTTTCCTGCTGCCAGTGGCAGGGCTGGCCTTCCTCCTGGCTCTGCAGCCGTGGACCCTTGCCCTGCAGGCCTGGCCAGCCTCTGCCTGGCAGCTCCCCAGCACTGGGCCAGGCCTGTGTCCTCCTCAGCCACTGCCTTCGTGGCGCCCATGCCACCCACTGATGAAGGCCAGAGGCATCAGGGAGAGGGCAGTAAGGGGAGTCCAGGTCCTCACAGCTGGCCCTTCCCTTTACCCCACTAAGACCACTGAATGCCACCCAGCTGCCCATTGCCCAGAGTCACCACCCACCCCATTCCCCAGCACCCGCCATCTTCCCAGTGCCCTGGGGCTTCCTCTACAGCCCACTCCCCAGCCTCCGCTGCACAAGAGCCGGCTCCTGGAGTGCTCGGCAGGACGCCAGGAAGCCCTGCACCACCCACCGCAGCGAGCCACACCGCAGCCCACAGGTGCCGCCCCCTCTTTCTTGGAGGGCAAGTCTCCTGACCCCCCCGGGGGTGGGCCCCTTTGCCGCCTCAGTCTCCACAGGGCAGCCTTCTGTCCCAACCTACGTCCTCCTCTCTGAGGGCCAGGCCCTGAAAGAGGGCCCGGTGGGGCCTTGCTGGTCTTCCCTCCGTGCACACGGCACCCTTGGGAACTGCCTCCCCTCCTCTGTGGGGTGAGAAGGGTGGTCCAAAGAAGGGTGCTCAGTGAGGGGAACCACTGTGACCACAAGGCCAGGATCTGTGTGAACACACGGTGAGGTGACACACAGGGGAGTCCACCTGCCCTGCTCACCTGCCCCCTCACAGGGGCCTTTTCTACTGCCCAGACGGAGCGGCTGTGTGCCTTCCTCCTAGCAGCTGCCCTTCCTCACTCCAGTGAAGGCTTGGGGACTGCTGGGAAGCAGGCGCCCTGCCCGGCAGCCAGCAGTGTGGGAAGCTCTGCCTCCTGTTTCCTCTTAAGGCTAAGCTGGCCTGCCTGGTCAGGTACCCCGTCCCACAGGCTTGCTGCAGGGTCCTGGATTGGATGGATCTGGGCCCTGGCAGCTCCAAGGGGCCAGCAGGGGTTGGGAGCCTGAGGAGCCAAGCTGAGTCCTGCCGCAGCAGCACTGTCAGAGGACAGGGCCGGGCGACGCTCAGGGCACCTTGGGCATCACGAGTCTCTGTACATCCTGCCAGGCTCAACTGGGCTCCGAGAGTCCAGCCTGGCTCTGGTCCAGCCCTGGGTAGAGCTCACAACTCCAGCTACATTGCAATGGCAGCCTGGACCCTCCCCAGTGCTGGGGCTCCATCCTTTGCCCCCAGCTCCGTTGGAGGCTCAGGAAGTCCTTTCCCTGGGGTGGGGCTTGGCTAGGGGGATATGGATACTTTACCTATGAATCCTGCAAAAGAAACGCACACCGCTGGGAATACACCACCACCAGGGCTGCTGGGTCCGAGGGCAAGGAGGGAGCCTGCAGGGGCTGCTGAGGCCATCATGCAGACACACCCTTGGCCTCCAGGAGATAACCAGTCAAAGGGCTCCAGGCTGGGGAGTGGGCTCTCCAGCACCCAAGGAGGGCCAGGGAGTGCTCCTGGGCCCACACAGTGGCCACCTGGAGCCAGGTCCCACAAGAGCAGGAGGGCTGCAGGCCCTCCGTGTGGTGCTGCCAGTGGGCCAGGCTTGGTCCACCTGTTCCTCAGCCGCATTTTCTTTCCAGTGGCAGCCAGCATGGTGCAGACAAGGTGTCTCTAGAGACAACCTCCAATTCCTGCTTTCAAATTGGAAACAGCATTACTGGCTCTAATTTTCTGTGAAATTAACCACACACTCGATCTCCTCTAGCATGCAGGCTGCCATCCCGTGGGCAGAGGCAGGGAAAGAGCCCAAGGGGCTTCCACTGCTAGAAGAGGGGCTTATTCCCTGGAAAAGGCACAACTGAGCAGGGCCCCTGCTGGGATCCAGCTGTCTGCTCTGAGCAGCCAGGACCGGCCGCTGTGCTGCCCTGGGACCACTGTCTTCCCAACCATGGACCCCTGTGGTTCAGCCTGGGCCAAGGCACCACCTCCTCTGGAAAGGAGGGCTGAGAGTCCCCCAAAGGGGCCATGGCCCTCTGCTCACATCACCCACATCATGAGACTCCAGGAGGAGGGTCCCAGGTGCCGAATCAAAGGGAAGCAGGCCTCCCACCAGAGCCTGGGGGGCTACAGAGGAACTGGCTCCTGCACAGTCAGCCGCCCAAGACTCGCAGGATCCCGGATCTGGCCAGCCAGCTTCCTGTGAGGTGTCTGGGGCAGAGTCGAGTCAGAGGCCAGAATGCTCAGGAGGGGTGGGCAGACTCTAACCAGCACCACGGCCTAGACGTGTGCCAGTCTCTGCTGTGAATGAGGACGTTTGGTTCTGTTCTGACCTGACTACGGAACCGCAGGCTCCACAGCAAGTGAGCAAGTGGCCTCCAAGGTTCAGTGAGTTTGAAAGTCTCGGTAAAACACTCGTGCAGTCACACTTGTTGAGAAGCTCAGTGTGAAAAGGAAGTCTTCTTATTTAGGAAGCCCGGCCATTCGCACCCCTAGGCCCTGGCCCTCCACTCTGACCTCCACCTACGGTGTAAAGATGTCATCCGCCCTTTCTCCCCAATGGGTTCGCCTCACTTCTTATTTTTTTGGCACTGAGGATTGAACCCAGAGGTGCTCTACTACACAGCTATGTCCCCAGCCCTTTTTTAATTTTACTTTTTATCTTGAGACGGGGCCTCACTGTCAAGCGCAGACTGGGCTTGACTTGCGACCCTCCCTCTGTAGCTCCCAAGTCACTGGGATCACAGTGGGCACAGTGCTCGATGCTCCTCACTGTACCACAGCCAGGGTGAAACTACGGAGTTCCACATAAAGGATGGCGGGGGGAGAGTCCCTCCTGAAAAGGGAAGCCCCAACAGGAATTTCTAAACCGAGGTGGAACATGTGGAACACAGAATCCACCATCCCAGCCCCTGCCGAGCACTCAGGTCAGTGCATGCCGGCCACGCGCCCCCAGACTCTGTCCCAGCTCCCAGCCCCACAGTGCTCCAGGTGTGCCACTCCAGGGGCCTCGGGTAAGAGCAGCCACAGGCCATGCCTTGGTGGCCCGCTTCACCGGGCACAGGGTCCTCAAGGCCACCAGGCCATGGCCTGTGTCAGCACTCCATTCCACTGTGCACAAGAGCATGCCGCTCTGCGGACGCACCACATTTACCTTCATCCGTCCACAGACACAAAGTGGCTTCCCAAAGCCGGCTTCTGTGAACATGCCCGTGTGGGTGTGGGTGTGCAGATTCTCCCCCAGGTCCTGATTTCCACCCTTTCAGGCCTATATCCATCGCTCGGCGTGCTTTAACGTGTGATTCTATGTTTGTTAAGCCACTTCCTAACAAGTTTGTGACTCATTTTTCAGTTGAGATGTATCTATAATAAATGCTCTTCACACCTTGGCCAGGGTCACCTCTCAGTACCTTTTCTTATCTGGGGAGGGAGACAGGCAGGAGAGGAGGCGGGGGGGCATCTGACTGAGGTCTCAAGCCCGGGCATGGATCGGCCTCCCAGACAGAGGCCCCTTCTGCAGCAGTGCCTCTCCCATCCCCCAAGCCTCAGTTCTAGTTTTCCCAGTGTCCAGCCACCTCTAGCACCAGCTTCTCAACAGAGGACTGTCCAGAGCCTTCAAGCTCCTGTCCATCCCTCAGGAGCCTGTTGTGCAGCCAGCGATTTGAACGCCTCCTGAGCCTCCTGTATTCCCCGTACACGGCTGGGGCTAGCAGTGCCTGTCCTCCTGGTCACCTCCCCGTGTGATCAGCCACAGGCCTTCCCTCCTGCGCTTTTCCTTCCAGCCTCCTCTGTCTTGTGACCAGCGTGGCAGGTGAGTCATCACCTAGACCAGGGCACCTCTGGGTCAGAAGGGCCACCAACCATAAGTACCAGGGACAGACTGCAACCAGGGCAGGCAGCCCACGGAGGGCAGGTCTGGCTCTGGTTCACACGGGCTCCCCTTCGACAGAGGATGCTGACCTGTGCACCTCCAAGTGCTCCACGTGTTCCCACTCCTCTCCCTTTGGTTTTCTGAACAGTGACATCCCCTCTCGCATCCCTCTCTCCCTGTCCGCCATGGAGCCTGGCAGGTCTGGTATGGAAGAGGCCCTGAATATGGAAAAATAAACTTCCTCTCACACGTCATCTCTGAAGGTCCAATTGCGCCCCAGTGTGGTGACAGTGAAGACTGCAGACTGAGGACCTGCCTCCAGTGTACAGGCTCAGGGTCGGCACAGCACCCCACAGCTTGGGAGTGAGCAGGCGATGGGGGGCCTCAGCCACACCACGAGCTCTGGGGTGAAGGCCTGGAGGAGGGGCCGGGCCTGGTGGCCCAAGGCTAGCTGCTGAGAGCCTGCCTTACCCCTCAGTGGCTCCTCAGCAAGCATCTCCAGATGCCTTGAAACTCGCCCCAGCATTTTATTTCTCAATTTCTTTTAAGAGAGAGAGAGAGGAGAGAGAGAGAGAATTTTAATATTTATTCATTTTTTAGTTTCTGGCGGACACAACATCTCTGTTTGTATGTGGTGCTGAGGATCGAACCCGGGCCACACGCCTGCCAGGCGAGCGGCGCTACCGCTTGAGCCACACCCCCCAGCCCCGCGCCAGCATTTTAGATGGAAGCTTTACAGGGGATGAGGCTGGCGCTTCCTGCAGCCACGTCAGGCAGTGCCATGACTGGTCCATAGGATGGCTCACGGGAACGTGGACTGCCACCTCAGGACCTGCCAGCCCATGTGTGGTGGAGCATCTTGGCGCCCCGCCAGAAGGCGGCCAACGCTCGGTGGTGCTGGAGCAAGTGCATCGCACTCCTGGGGTGAGGATGACCCCAAGTAGGGGTGACAATAGACAGAACATCTGGAACCAGAAGACCCTCACTCAAGCAGCAGCTGCCAGGAACCAGGCTCACTGCTCACGTTTCCTCATCGAGAAAGTGGGGACAACTCTGGCCTCGGGTACTGTCACCAACATGTCGTGGGGCCTTGGGTCCCAAAGCCTTAGGAGGATTGCAACTCGCACACACATGTGCCTGTGCTCACACTGCAGTGCACACGAGGAGTCACCGGTCCTCCCAGCCCCACAGAGGCCTCAGCAGAAAGACTGGGAAGAGCCAAGGTCCTCTCACACGGCTTCCAGGCCTCGAGGCCCTGACCACCCTCTTTCTATACTCCTCTTGGGCTCCTGGGACACCCTACGTCCAGCACTGAGGCAGAACTGCCTCCTGACTGCATTCCTGCAGGACGAGGCTCCAGACTGTCCAGGGCTGTTCTTCCTCAACACAGCCCACGTTCAAATAAGTAAAATCTAAGTGTGAGGAACAGCCACAAAGTACCTGCTCTCCACACGCTGCCCAAAAGGCTTCTCCTCAGGCTGCAGGCTCCCAGCAGGAGACTCCCTTCCAAAGGCTGTGCAGCCTGCTCCCGGCTGGCCAGGGCTGTGGGGAGACGTCCCCACCTCGTGGCCGCCATTTTCACTGCACTGAGAAGCAGGCTCCTGGGTGGCTCTGGAATTCGACAAGAGCATTTGAGCACGACCTCATGACTATGCTAAAACCACGCCATTGGACATCTTAAGGGGCGAATTGTATAGAATAAGTTATGTTTCCATTTAAAAAAAAAAAGAATATTGTGAAAGGTTTTCATGTGAACAGAAAGAGAAATCATCATCCATGTTTACTGACAGACAGGTTGCAGCCTGGAGCCCAGTGAGGGCCTCCTCCCTCTGCTCCTAGGACACAGTTCGGGCCTTTGGGGGGCATTTGAAACCACAGCTACAGTCCTGGGAACAACTCGCCCAGGACCTCGGTCTAGGAATGCAGGAAGCCCTTTTTTTAGGGCCACATCTCTACCACACTCCTGGCTGCAACCACAGCCCTGAGTGTGCCACACCTGCCACCGCCCCTGCCCGGCCTCCGGCTTGCTGCATCCCCTCAGGACACCCAGCTGAATGCCATGCAGCGCTCCCAGTACTGCCACCACACACCACCTCAAGAGCCTTCCCCCACTTCGTGTGGGACTGATCAGTGCAATTATTTTGTAAAGGTCTTTGTCAGTGGCTTCAAAATAACCAGAAACAGTAATTATTATCATTTAGGATTCAAGTGTTATTTTCCAGCTGAGACGCAGCCTCGGCGTCACACAGCCACAGGTGTGGCCGACGAGGAAAGCAGTTCTCCGGCATTGTCTTCAGGGGGCTTCTGAGACCAGCTCCCCGTCCCTCTGCCCAGAAGCCGACTCTCCACACAAGCATGGAGGAATCTGCTGTGGCCTCACTGTGTGCTGCCCTAGCCCTGCAGGGGTCCTCCTCCTCCATCAGCTCAGACAGAAAGTGCCTCCGTGGAGGAAACACAAGTGCTGCCCGAGGGTGGAGGCGGCTGGAGCTGCCTCTGTGCAGAGCCACAGCCAGGCCAAGAGCAGCCATCAAGTAGCCTCAGGCAGCACAGCGGCCACGCTCACGCTCCAGTGGGCGGCTGGGCTCTGCTGTCTGCACAGCATCTGCCCCGCTGCCCAGCCCTTCCTTCAACTGCCTCTCACAGCTGTGAACCCAAACACATTCCACACCAGATGTGTGCACAAATCAGACACAGCCCACAAGCACAGGGCAGCCTTAAGACAAAGAATGATCCGGCCGAATGCCAACAGTGCTACGGCCAAAGACCCTGAGGCAGATCAGCGGAGAAGGAAGGAACAGGGAGGGAGGGAGGAGCCTCACGGCCACTGAGCTGGAAGCCAGAGGTTGTTAGGGACACCCCAACAGCTGTGTGCAAACCAAGACGCCGTGGAGAGTCCTAGAAAGGTGCAGAGGACCCCACCTGACTCCAGCAGAGACGGGAAGCCTGGATAAGCCTAACAGGTGAAGAAGGTTCCTGTTTTAAAATCTCCCACAAGTACAAGCCCAGTCCCAGCTGGCTTCAATGGCAAACTCTATCAAATACTTAAAGAAAATAAAACACTGATCCTCATGGACGGAACCCACAATACCATGAACCCCAAGCAAACCCTTCCTCCTAATTGTTCTTGTCAGGAATTTTGGTCACAGCAATGGAAGGCTGGGCTAACACACCCACTTACGCAAAAATGGACTGACATTAGCGGGCTCAGCATCCTTTTAAGATGACAGGAAAGAACAATATGAACAGAAAGGAATCATGTCCATGTCTTCTTATAGTTGAGTCCCAAGGCCTGGAGCCTAGTGAGGGCTTCTCCTTACTCCACTCCAGGAAAAGGTCCAAGACATCCAGGGACACAGGCTGGCCACCTGGTGGCCTACAAAATACGATTTCCAAAAGCGACTCCAGGTAAGAGCTCTGACTAAACTATGACTATGAGACAAATCTATCAGTTTAAACTTTCCCACAGAGAAATACCACGACCAGAATGGTTTCAAAGGCTGATTGCACCAAACTTTTAAGGAACAAGTCATTCCACACTTACAAAACCCTCTTCAAAACCAGAAAAGCTCCCTGCTCATCCTCTGAGCCCAGGCAGCCCTGATGCCAGAGGGGAGGCCTGTGGACTAGTCTCACCCACAAACGTGGGTGTGAGAATATCAGCTAAAATATCCACCAGCGGAGTGGGGTCAACCCAGAAATGCAGAATTTGATTTAGTTGTGTGTGTGTGTGTGTGTGTGTGTGTGTGTACACATTCACATATTCATAAGTTACTATTTTGACAAATGAAAGAGAAAAGCCACATGACCATCTCAGTAGACTCAAACCAAACATTTGATGATATTCTGAAACAGTCATAAAAATCTTCCAAGGAGATAGGAAATGGATGGAAGTTTCACTTGACAAAGGATATCCTAACACTGTCCACAAACTTCTTTCTTTTTTTAATATTTATTTTTTAGTTGTAGTTGGACACAATACCTTTATTTCACTTATTTGTTTTTACGTGATGCTGAGGATCGAACCCAGGGTCTCGTATGTGCGAGGTGAGCACTCTACCGCTGAGCCACAACTCCAGCTCCAACAAACTTCTTTCTTAGTGGGCATTTGTTAGAAGTCTCCCTTGAAAACCCGAGACCCTGTTTATAAATAAAATACAAAAAAGATCTGGGGATGTAGCTCAATGGCTGAGTGTCCCTGAGTTCAATCCCAATCCCCTATACCCACCCCCACAAAAAAAGACAAACCAAGAATTGGCAGGTGGAAACGTACCCTGAAAGCTTTGTGTTTAGAACCCATGCAGAGCTGCTGCAAATCAGGAACCCACAGGAAAATGAGCAATAGACATGAACTGGCACTTCACAGAAAATACCCACAAATAAAAAGCAGAAAGATGTGCTATACCAAATGATATCAGAAGCAGCAAGTTAAGATGGCAAGTTTTATTCTACCTGACTTTTGTTTAGCTCGGCTAAAGATGGAGTCTGACGAGACCAGCTCCTGAAGGTGCATGGGAACAATGAACCCTGTGCAGAGAGGGCTAGTGAGGAAAACCACTTTGAAAAATACCGTGGCCTTGTCTCATGAACCTGAGGTATGCATCCTTTCCACACTTGGGTATACATCCTCAGAAGACTAATTCATGTGCACCACAAACCAGCACCATCACAGCACTTCTCACAAAGCAGAAAGTGGAAACAACCCGAACACCCTTGTCCAAAAGCACCCCCACCTCTCAGAAGTCTCAAAGAACAGGCCACACCCATGAGATAATATGGATGGAATCTACATAGGTGGTAAGTGAAAAGGCCATCAATAGAACAGACACAGTATTACACATACATGTGCTGTTTCCATGAACCTCAAGAGCAAGAAAAACTAAATACCTTGTGCAAGCATGTATCTCTGTGCAGCAAGGACCACACAGGACAATGACACACATGGGCGGGAGTGGAGGGACAGGGCACCTGAGCTGAGGCAGCTGGAATGACCTGGTAATGTCCTGGTGAGCGCTTTTCAGGATCAGGGTCTTTGGCATGGACATACATTGCATGGTTTTCAAAGAGGGAAACTGGAAGCTGGCCATCTGGACACTGGTCTTCTTCAACACGGCTAAGCCTAAGGACTAGAGGCCTAGAAGGCAGCTTTGGGGAAAAAGCCTAACAGGGCAGGTTCGAACAAGAAACCCAGGAAACAGTGGGCAGCAACAAGACTCAACTCCCCCTCCTCTGAAGGGCCTAGAGTCCAGGAGGCCTTTGAAACTCAAAGATGACCAGATGAACCTTCGGCCTCTGACTCAGGACTGCTTTGTCAAGTCTACCTGATACTGAGTCAAACAACACGCCCCCCAGCATGTGGGGTCCAGGGGAGGGAGGCAAGTTGGCTTAGCTCCAGCTGAGTGGCCATTCTGTTGGCAGGAGTCTGTCTGGAAGAATCCTGAACACAGGCCTCAGAGGCAGTTCCCTGAGTGGCAGAAGTCATTGTCACTTCTGACGTGACAGTACATGGGAGAGGAATACTACCAACAGCTTCCTCCAAACAGGTCCAAAAGCAGAGCATCCCCTGTAACCTCACCAGCCAACCTCACCTCTCTTTGGGCTTTGCCCTACTCCTCTGGTGCTTTAGGAGGAGGTGAGATACTGCTGCCTCAGACCCAGGCCAAGTCACCACCCTCCCTTGTCTTGGAAGGCTGACCCATGCGCTGAGCCCTGCCCTGCCCAGACATCTTACAGAAAGACAAAACGAAAGAGCTCAATAAAACTTCAAATATATCCAGTGTCTCATCTATCATTAGTTTCTACCTTATTCTGATGATATTTATTGAAAAGCTGTTCCATTTTGTTTTCATGGCCCTTGACTATGGCCCCTTAATCAGATGAGACAGCGAAGGCGACCTGCAGAGGTTAGGAGAGCAGGTCTGCAGCAGGCACCTGACCTCAAGGCTCCAGTCCTGCCTAGCACTGGGGGATCTCATCCATCCTCCTTACTTCAAGTAGAGCCAGTCACTGCCACTCAAGCTGCACACCAGCTCTGCATGCACCAGCCACATCCACAGCACACCTGCAGAAAGCCGTGCCGGGTAAAGACGGATTCGAGACAGGTTCACTGCTAACAAAGATCTAAAGCTGCTGTGATCTGGAAGTGAAGT